>NC_056736.1:543732189-543832189 GCF_019279795.1 Protopterus annectens
TTCTTTCTTTCTTCTTTTTTACTATTGAGAAATGTAGGCATTATAATGCAAAAACAGAAAACAGGATTTTATATTAATATGCTGTAATCTTAGGTTGGCGAGGTGGGGTATGTGGTGCAAAAGTACACAGGTCATAACATATAAGTTCTTCTCTTATTTTTGCATAGGTGAATGTCTGAATTAAGACCCTTGGCTTAATCTAATAAGTTTTGAGTGGAAAAGTACAGTTTTGTACCTACCATAAATGTAGATGTTCGAGGATTCCATTGCTGCAGTCCTGACTATTGGGTATAGTCCGCGTCCCAGTCGGCCCGAATACCAGAGTATAAGGCTGACGTCGGTCAGGGCGCATTAGACTGACGTCAGTACGTCAGGGTACTAATGCGCATGACCGACGTCATATCCTCAGTCTTTTCTTGCCCCAGATGTCAGAAGACCCAAAAGACAAGTCCCAAAACAACCTGCACCAAAAACATGTATAATATATACAACAATATATATATATATAAAAAGATAAGCATGTAAACTCACCTACACAACCACCCCTAAACACAGAGGGGAAGGAGGGAGGGTAAATTGGACTGCAGCAATGGAATCCTCGAACATCTACATTTATGGTAGGTACAAAACTGTACTATGTTCTTCGTCTTCCATTGCTGCAGTCCTGACTATTGGGTAGAATCCCAAAGCAGAGGTAAGGGAGGCTGGCAAATTATAAAGTAGTAGGAGCTGACAACATGCCTTGTAAAACAGCTGTGGCAAAACCAGCCCTAGTCTTAGAGTATATAGGAAGGTGATAATGCCTAGAGAAAGTATGCACTGAACTCCAAGTAGCTGCTTCCAGAATATCCTTAGTTGCCACCCCTTAGAAATGCTGTTGAAGTGGCAGTAGCCCTAGTGGAATGAGGCCTAATCCCAGCTGGAATCTCCTTGCCATGATGGGAATAACAAAATGCAATGCAAAAGCCAATCCACCTAGAAATAGTTTGTTTTGACACAGGCTTGCCCTGTGAACTCAAAGCAAAAGAAACAAGTAACTGCTGAGACTGCCTAAAATCCTTAGTCCTGCTCAAATAATAACGCAATTGCCTGTGTACATCTAAAGTGTGCAAAATCTTTTCCCCTTTATTTTGAGGATCTGCAAAAACGTAGGCAAATGAATAGTTTGGTTTAAAGCCACACTAGAAACCACCTTAGGCATAAAGGAAGGATTAGTACGTAATGATACCCTGTCCTTATGGAAAATCAAAAGGGCTCTACTGCCATAAGGGCCTGCAACTCAGACACCCTTCTTGCAGAAGTAATAGCCAACAGAAAAGCAGTCTTCCATGACAAATATTTCAATTCAGCAGTAGCTGCAGGCTCAAAAGGTTGTAGAGTAAGTTTTTCCAACACAAAATTGAGATCCCAAGCAGGAGTAGGAGCTCTCGTGGGGGTCTTATATTCTTTGCCCTCTAAGAAACTGCTTGAACAAAGGATGCGAAAACAAAGGTGGGTCACAATCATAGTGAGCTGAAATTGCTGCAGCATGAATCTTTATGGAAGAGAAGGACAAACCTTTGTCCAATAATTCAGTAAGATATTGAAGAGCCACACTCAAATTAGGCTCTGAAATCTCCAAATTCTTTGCTGTACTCCAAAATAAAAATCTCTTCCATTTTTCTCGTACACTCTCCTAGTACTAGGCCTTCTAGCTTCCATAATCACATTTAAAACTTGTTGAGGAAGTTGAGACCTGCTGTGTTTCAACACAGAATATGCCAGGCTGTTAGATGAAGAGAGTGAAGCTTGACATTGAGCAGATGACCGTCCTTCTGAGATAACAGATGAGGAATCAGAGGTAAAGGCCATGGAGGCTTCTTTACCAGACTCCGTAGAAGTGGGTACCAGTGTTGCGAGGCCAATCTGGAGCTATCAAAATCATCCTTGGCCTGTCTTGTCTGACCTTTAATAGTACCTTTGGAAGAAGCGTAGAGGTGGAAAGGCATACACATGAAGGTTTTTCCAACTGAAAGACAGAGCATCCACTTTCCAAGCTGTGTGATGAAACCCTTTGTGCAATACTTTGGCAGCTGGTGGTTTAGTGGAGAAGCGAACAGATCTATGTCTGGAGTTCCCCATGACACTGTCAGTTTCTGAAATACATGAAGATCCAGTTTCCACTGTGGGGATCCATGATTTGTCTGCTTAACACATCTGCTAAGGAGTTCTGTGCTCCTGGCAGAAACCTTGCCTGAAGAGTTAGTTGCAAGCTTAGCGCAGTCTCCCATAAAATCATTGCTTGCCTGCATAGAGGATAAGAATGTGTTCCCCCTTGCTTGTTGATGTACCACATGACAGTTGTGTTGTCTGTTAGAATCAACACCTGCCCTGGAAGAAGTAACTCCTTGAAAGCCATTAATGCCAACTGGACTGCTAACATCTCCTTCATGTTGATATGTAGATGCTGTAGTCTGGCAGGCCACTTGTCTTGTATCCACTTTCCATTTAGATGAGCTCCCCAAGCAATGTCCGAGGCATCTGTCGTTAGAATCTGACTTGCCTCTGGCCGGGTCACAGAGAGTCCCTTGTTTAGGTGACATTCCTGAGCCCACCACAAAAATTCCTTTTGAATGCAAGGTATTATTTGAATGACAGTGTCCAAATCCTGGCAGTGCTGTGTCCATACATTTTTGAGATACCATTGTAGCTTCCTCATATGCAGTTTGGCATTGGGAAGCACCAGAATACAAGATGCCATGAACCCTAATGCTTGAAGGACTGTCCTTGCAGTCAGCACGGACTGAGGAGATAGTTGATGGAAGTAAAGTGACAGACTCTTTTGTTTGTCCGGGGTTAAAAAGGCCATCTGGGCTGCTGTATTCAGTCTTACACCCAGAAAGCACATGTCTTGAGAGGGTACTAGACTGGACTTTATTTCGTTCACAGAATACCCTAGGCATCTTAGCACTGCTATAACATATTCCAGATGCTGTAGAAGGTCTTCCTTTTCTTGAGCCAGAATCAGGCAGTCGCCCAAGTAAGGATAGATTTGAATTCCTTGAAGCCTGAAGTAAGCTATCACTGGAGCCAGAACCTTTGTGAATACTCTGGGCAGTAGATAAGCCAAAGGGCAATGCAGAGAACTGATAATGAGAATTTCCAGCTCGAAACCGCAGATACTTTCTGCAACTTAGCCTTATAGGCACATGAAGGTAAGCTTCCTTGAGATCTAAAGTTACCATCCAGTGATCTTTGCCCAGCAGAGGTAAAAGCTGTTGTAACGTCAACATCTTGAACTTGGGAATGTCCAAAACGTGTTGAGGAGAGATAAATCCAAAATTGGTCTCCACGTGTTCCCCTTCTTTGGTACAAGGAACAGGCGAGAATAAAATCCTAGGCCCTCTCTGACACAGGGACTGGCTGAATGGCCCCTATGTGAAGTAACTGTAAAACTTGCTTGTGAGCCTCTTTTCTTTGTAGAGGAGGAACGTCTGGCATGCCTTTGAAAGGGGCATTGTATGGAAATAAAATCTGTAACCGTGGTGAATGATATCCAACACCCATTTGTCTTGAGTAATTAAATCCCAATTTTCTTTGAAAAGAGACAGTCTTCCCCAAAGGAGCTGCCAGACGAGAATCTGCTGGCAGCTGAAAACAGGTCATTGGGTCTGTTTACGAAAGGACTGACCCCTGCCCTCACCAGAAGTCTGAGCAGGTGAACTCCTGTTCTAGGCCTAAAAGAACTTTGAGCCCTGCCCCTACCACGTCTAGACCTACCCCTAGACTGAGAATCATAAGCAGGATATGTCCACCCCTTAGCAGGCCAATTTCTACTAAACTTGGTGGCTGCACCTGCAAAAATCTTTAACAGTTTGCATAGACTTAGCTTTGTCCTCCATTTTCTTTAAAACAGCTTCCACAGGCGAACCAAACAACACATCAGACTGTAAAGGAGCATCCAAAATCCTTGTCTTAACATGCTCAGCTAAATTCTGATCCTTCAACCAGGCATGCCTGCGAAGAACAGAGCTGGTAGCAGCCACCCTCGAGGAGGCCTGTACAGCATCAAAACCACATTGCAAAGAATGCTTACCCACTTGTTCGGACACATGAACCAAATCCAGCAACTCTTTACACTCAATACCTTCCGCCAAAGCATCCACCTTAGATTTCAATTGTGAAAGAAGGTAATTCTGATATTTTAACATGTGAAACTGACAATTCAAAGCTCTCATGGCTAGAGTGGAAGAAGTATACACTTTCTTTCCCCACCTATCCAAAGCCCTCGCCTCTTTATCAGTGGGGACAGGATTTTTAACCACAGAAGCTTTTACACCCTTAGGCCCCTGGGAAATAGTTTCTGGGTCCGCCCTAGGACTCTTAAACAAATATTTATGAGCTTGGCACCCTATAATACCTATCAGGCTTAACAGGAGCAGGAGGCAAAGAGTCAGGGTTCAGGGAAGCCTCTGCAAAAATCTTCCACCACATTCAACACAGGAGGAATAGCTAAAGGCCTATGCTGGGGTAAAACAAGAACTCCCTAAGCCTTTTCCTGGAGTCAGAGTAATCCTGGCCTTCCCATTTAAAGTGCTCCCTCATGGAATGCAAAGTCTCTGAAAATGAGAAATCCTCAGGTGGAGACGCTGTAGGAGTGGAATCATCCACATCAGAATCAGAATAGGTAGGATACTCCTGCAAATCTTCCACAGAAGATTCTGAAGCCTCAGAACACTGTTCAAAACTCTCAAACTCAGGTTCCACCCTAGGCCTCTTATCAGGCGCGGGCATAGAACCCCTAATCATAGCAATCAAATCTTCTGCCATCTTAAGCATATGTTTCTTAGGTACAGAACCTGAAATGGTAGGAGAAGCCCCCACTGAAGCTGAAGTAGGCCTACCTCTCATAGAAGTTTTGGCAACAGAAGGAGAGGCCCTAACTACCTTGGGAAGAGAGGGAAGAACAGTCACCTGAGAAGCCCCTCAGCCTGGCCTACCTCCTGAGAAGGCACATCCTGTAAGAGTATAGTTTCTGCCTGGGACTCCATGGAAACTCCTGGCAAAACCTCCGGCTCCACTGAGCCGTCCAAAGAACCGACGTCCGGGACTGCCGGTTCCTCAACCCTAGGCTTCACTGTTTTATCCTTGCGCTTCTTGAGGAAGCGGGCGGAGCATCCGACGGCATTTTATAATTGCAACGCTTCCCAAACACTAACCTGGCACAGTCTAACCTCCTCTTAATAGTGCGTTTGTTAAACCTAGCACAAGAGCGGCAACCAACAACGTCGTGCTCAGGCCCTAAACAAGGTATACACAAGGTATGATAATCCCTATGAGGTATCTGTTTCCCACAAGAAATACAGTTATTCACTTTTTCTGACATCCGGTAAAATACTGTGGCAAGAAAAAACCAAAATGTTCTAACGGGTACTTAGCCAACTCTGTTTCGGTCTGAAACTCCGGTTTCGGAAATATTTCAGTACGCCAACCTGCACTCGCAAAACTGCTTCTGCATCGGACCATGCGGCAAAAAAGACTGAGGATATGACGTCGGTCATGCGCATTAGTACCCTGACGTACTGACGTCAGTCTAATGCGCCCTGACCGACGTCAGCCTTATACTCTGGTATTCGGGCCGACTGGGACGCGGACTATACCCAATAGTCAGGACTGCAGCAATGGAAGACGAAGAACATCAAATAAGAGAACAGTGAATGTAATGAAAAGTTTTCCTTTAGCAATAACTGTTTCAACTTGTCATTAGAAGCCTGCAGCTAAGGACTACATTATTTTCTCTTGCGTTTCCATGGAGACAATGTGATTTATATGGCAATAAAAAAGGCAGGGCAGTGTTTCTTTAAGGCTAAAATTAATGTTTTCTTAAAACCATGCAAGCTGTTTTTCACATCTGGGAAGTGAATAAAGCTAAAAAAAAAAATACACCAATTAGTACAAGTAAAAGCACTGGCAATAATGTACACCTTAACTTGGATAACCTCAACTTTAAGCTGGTTAAGTCCTGTATTTGCAGCTCTCTGGGACAATTATTCCCACTAGGAGGGTTAAACTTCATTATTTGAATATGTACATAGTTGTGTGTGTTTGTATTAAGTTAACAGGCTATAGTGATGCTCAGGGGGTGTTTGCTCTTTTGCTTGAAGGTTTTCATTAAAACAAAAAAAGTTTTGCAAAATGTAATATAGATTCCAATGTCGTCGATGATAAACAAAAAAAAAAAAGTTTATAAAGAACCAACCTGCCAAACACTAGCGGTGCGTGCATCACAAAACCTGGAAATAGACATTTAAAAAATGTCATACATGGTAGGTGGGAATAATGACATCATAATGGAGACACCTTCCGTATTACCTTGGAATCTGAATGGTATTCACAGAAATAGAAAAAAAGAATATATTAAGAAATACAGAGTGGAAATAGCAATGCTAGAGGTGATGCAATTGGAAAGAAATGAGCATGTGAATTCCATAAAAGGATTTAAGAATGGATATTCAGTAGACTATTAGGGACAAAGGAAAAGAGGAGTACTTAAAATTGCTAGAGGAGTTCCAGTAGTAACAGAAGAGGAAAAATAGATAATAATGGAGAATTTGGGTTAGTAAAGGGCTACTGGCAAGGGAGGAGGATTACACTGGCATGTATTTATAATCTACCAAAAACTATTATGGAGCTTAAAAACATTTTGAGAGGAATAATCAGCTTTCTTCAGGGAGTATTAATCATATGTGGGGAACGGAATTTGATTTGCAACGGTGAGAATCTATCTGGGGGCCTACAAGGGGAATGCATAACAAAAGGGATAGATTTAAGTAGGAATGCATAACAAAAGGGATAGATTTAAGTAAGTTATGAAAATACTTGGTATGCAAGATGTGAATTCAAGAAAAGGAACAAAGAGAATTTGCATATTATTCTCCAAGGTATAATAACTGGGCTACACTAGACAGAAATTATACTTCACAGGAGCACGTGCATTTAATTGAGAGCTTTGACACACATCCAATAACTGTTTCAGATCATACTCCAATAATTGCAGAGATAAAAATGCAAGGTAATGAAGCAAAGATGAGACACCAGTGCTTCCCCATCTATCTGTTAAAACAAAGGAATTTAAGGAATAGGTAATGGAAATTATGCGTTATTAGGGAAGTTAAAGCTAGTGAGTGGGACACAATGAAATTAGAGTTTACACATAAGGTAGAAAACAGACATGGTTAAGAAGAAACCCATTGTTTACATGGTCTGACAAAGGTTAAAGTACTACAGAATAAGGGAAACATCACAAAATAAGAATAAGTGCAATTGCAGAGTCCTAAAGAGAAAATAAGGGAGTACCTGGCAAATATGCAGGAGTTTAGAAAGATTGCTCTTAAGGCAAATGTTTTCTTTTTTTTTTTTCAAAACAGGTTTATTGTTTTAACATATAAGAGAAATATCATAACAATTTTATACAAGTAATTAAAAATAGGTATTATTATAATATTCAACAAAACAACTAAAGTATTTACAAAGACATCCACTACAATCAGATCAATTAATTAAACTAAAATACCATGCTATTGAAATTAGAATTTTTTTAACAAATTTTGTAAATTATCCCATACAATATAATATGATGTTTTTCTAGTTGTTCTCATTCTAATTGTGCTTATTTCCATATGGCACATTATATTCATAACATTTTTAAATTCATTGAACGAAGGAGGTGTATCTGAAATCCAATTTCTAGTTATTATTTTCCTGGCCACTGCTAGGATAGACCATAACAAGGGAAGCTACAAGGGAAGCTTAATCTTTTTAACACATTGAGGTACAGGTGTGTTGAATAATATAAGAGACTTAGAAATAATGAAATTATCTGTAAAAAGAGCCTGCAAAAATTCATTAATTGACTTCCAGTATTCTTTCAACTTCATACAGTCATAAAACATATGAGCCCAGTCAGCATTAATTTCTACATTACATCTCTTACATAGATTATCTTTATTATTTATTTTATTCATCATCAAAGGTGTATAAAAAGATCTATGTAAAAATTTCCATGTATAAAGTCTCCAGACAATGGAAGATGTAGTTCTATAAGCAGATTCCAATATATATTGTTTATCTTGTTGAGTTGGTGGGTCCCCATTAATAGAGGTGAAATAATTCCAGTATGAATCTATACTGTAAAAAGTTTCTTGTCTGATAGTTTTATGTATATATGAAAGTTTACCTTTATCAGAACTTTATGCTGTAAATTTAATACCAAGTAATCAATCAGTTTTGGAATAGATTCTTTAACTGTTATAGACATTAGATCTATTCTATCAATGAGATGTTGTCTAAAGATCTGAACCTCTAACCAGCAAGTTTCTCTTAGATCAAATTCTTGTTTTAAGAAATCTAGATTTTTAACTTTATTATCAGATATCAGCTGATACCAGTACTTTAGATCATTATCTATAGCTAAATGAGCTCCTTCAGAAGTAGATGACATAAGCATACCCTGAGTATACATTATAGGAATACAATAAAATTCCATTCCCTATACTTAGGGTGCATGAATATAAAGTTACGATAACTAATAATAATATTTAATGGGTAACAAACCATATGTTTAGGTGTAATAGGTGAAGTACAAAATTCCTTTAGCAACCACAACATGGAGTTATTTACAATCATATTTTTATGTGTTAAGGAGATTTTCATGAAGTGCATACTAATTAGCTCCCAATAATCTTTCCATTTTGCGATATATGACTGATCTATTAATAAAGTAATAACTTTTATAATAGAAGAGATAATATATAAATTAAAGTCTGGAAAAGAAATACCCCCTTGAGACCAGCTATTAGTATGTTTCTTTAATGCAATCCTAGGTCTGTTAGGTGCCCATAAGAAATTTAACATTAGTGTATTCAGTTTCTTGATAATTATTTTTGTAGGTGAAAGTATTATTGATTGTATTAAGTATAAAATCTTGGGGAATATTATCATTTTAATAATTGTAAGTCTCTCCTCCATAGTAAAAAATAAGAAGTTATGTACCTACCATAACGTTCCATGTTAGTTGTCTTCTCTCGCCTTCTTTCTTGCTTGATGGGTTCGGAGCCGATCCCTCGGCTCCGACTCGGCACTTGCTAAGCTCGAGAGTCACTTTTACCAGCTCGAGGCAGCCCCATATCCCATGATGCAAGGCGGTAAGTACCCAGATCTCGTTTGCTGACAAAGGGCAATAGCACCAAGCATAAAATACTTCCCAAAGGAAGAAAGAAAACTTACAGATGGAAGAAAGACCAGGTCTGAATGGTCTTCAGCATAACAGTTTCTTATACAAGGTTTGTCCAGGCCAGGGGGAAGGAGGGAGGGTCGCAAGAAAGAAGGCGAGAAGACAACTAACATGGAGCGTTATGGTAGGTACATAACTTCTTAATGTTAAGTTGTCAATCTACTTCATTCTTGCTTGATGGGACCGCGTCCCTAGCACCTCTATCCTGGGTGGCTCAATGGAACAAACTCTTGAGGACTGTAGAGCCAAAACTGGCTCTGTCCCTGGAGGCCAAGTCCAATTTGTAATGGGAAACAAAAGTGTGAGGAGTAGCCCAAGTGGCTGCTGCACAAATAGTGTCCAAAGGAAGTCTAGCTTGAAAGGCTGTAGAAGTAGCTAAGCTCCTAGTTGAATGTGCTTTAGGTTTTGAGCACAGCTGTTTTCCCTGAGTATAAATTTCGAGATGACCGAAGAAAGCCATCTGGACAAGGTCACTTTAGAAACAGGAAGGCCTTTTTATTATCCGCATAGGAAACAAAAAGTTGATCAGATTTTCTAAATTTTTGTTCTGTCCAAATAATATCTAAGTTGATGGTGGACATCAAGATAATGTAGCTTTTGTTCAGCTCTATCTGAATAGTTAGGAAAAATACAGGAGATCAATGGATTGATTCAGATTGTTCTTTGAAGCGACCTTAGGTAAAAGGATGGATTAGTTCTCAAAGATACTCTGTCTTTGTGAAAAACCAGATAGGGGAATCGAACCGATAGAGGTTGATGTTCAGACACCCTCCTGGCAGATGTAATAGCCACTAGGAATAAAGTTTTCCAAGAAAGATATTTCAGGAACAAGAAACAGCTGGCTCAAGGGGAAGAATCAAGGATGTCAGCACTAAATTTAGATCCCACTGAGGAGGAGGATTCCTGATTGGAGGCTTTAGTAGGAAAATTCCTTTCAAGAAGGCCCTGCAGAGCCTATGGGACATAATATTATGATCTGCTATCCCGACATGAAAATTAGAAATAGCAGCCAATTGAACTCTGACTGTGGAAGAAGAGGAGCCTGCATGAAAAATCTCTGCTAAGAAGTCCAGGACTGCCTGAACAGGGGCAGTAAAAGGATCAATATTTTGGGCCTTAACCCAATAAGAGAAACGTTTCCATTTGCTTGTATAAATCCTCCTGGTAGAGGATTTTAGCGAAGCTACTATGATGTCTCTAACTGGGTTAGAGATCAACGGAAGCCTGGCTAAGGAAGGAAGTGGAGCAACCATGCTGTGAGGTTGAGAGAAGGGATTGCCTGGTGCAGCTGACCCGATTGGTGAATCAGAAGGTCTGGCACTGGGTCCAGATGCCACGGCTGCACCAAAAGGTGATGATGGAGGAACGGGAACCAAACTTGTCGAGGCCAGTAAGGGGCAATGAGAATCAATTTGGCTCTCAAAACGGTAGCTTTCTGGATCACCTGAGGGATCAGAGGAAATGGAGGGAAGGCATAAAGAAGTCCCTGGGGCCAATCCTGGGTCAGAGCGTCTCTGGGGGGATGGCCTGATAGAGGGAAGAGGCTGAAGAAGTCTGGACATTTGCTGTTTTGGGGAGTAGCAAAAAGATCGCAACATGGACGACCCCATTCCAGAAAAATCTCTTCCGCTATAGATTGCTTGAGAGACCACTCGTGAGGCATGAGGATAGCTCTGCTCAATCTGTCCGCTATAATGTTGGTTTTCCCAGGGATATGCGTTGCTACCAGAAACCGATGAGAGGAGATCGCCCATTGCCATAGTCTGAGCACTTCTCGACACAAGGGGTAGGACTTGGTTCCGCCCTGTTTGTTGATATACCAAACTACAGACATGTTGTCTGTGTGGACTGCAATTGTCCCTACGGGAAGAAAGTCGTTGAGGGCTTGCAACGTTAAAAGCACTGCTCTCATCTCCAGGACATTTATGTGCAGATGGTACTCGAACGGCTGCCACGTCCCATGAACCATCCTGCCCTGATAATGACCCCCCCCACCCGATCAGGGAGGCATCCGTGGTGACAGTGGCTATCGGGGATGGGGTACAAAGTACCTGCCTTGGTGAACCTGAGACGATGTGATCCACCAAGCAAGATGCTCTTTGCATGTCTGTGTCACCAGAATCTGGTGACGCATTGGAAGTTGCTGGTATGACCACTGTGTGAACAGCATCCACTGAAGAAGGCGCATGTAAAATCGAGCCAGGGGAAGAAGAGTAATGGCCGCAGCCATGAGACCTAATACCTTTAGAACCATTCTGGCCTGTATTTTCTTGCTGGCCAGAATGATCCTGACATGAGTCTGAATGTCTGAAACTCTTTGTTCTGTAAGGGTAGCTGACATCCGAACAGTGTTTAAGTTTGCCTATGAAGGTAATAGACTGGCAGGGCGATAAGGATGACTTTTCGAAGTTGATTGAGATGCCCAAATGAGAACAAAGGTCTATTGTGTAATCCCTGGCTTGTATAAGCTGATGCCTGGTGGTGGCTGACAGGAGCCAGTCGTCGAGATACGGAAACACCTGGAATCCTTGACGTCTCAGGTGAGCCGTGACCACTGCCATGCATTTGGTGAACACTCTGGGGGCTGTAGTGAGACCAAAGGGCAGGGCTCTGAACTGGAAATGACTGGACCCTAGCCGAAAGCAGAGAAATCTCCTGGAGCGTCTGTGAATTTTGATGTGATAGTACGCATCCTGAAGATCTATTGAGCACATCCAGTTGTCCTTCTGTAAGAAGGGCAGAATTGACTGAAGAGTGACCATTCGGAATCTTGTCTTCCTGACAGACTTGTTGAGTCTGCTGAGATCCAATATTGGTCTCCAGTCTCCCGTCATTTTGGGGACCAAAAAGCACCTTGAGTAGATTCCGGGCTCTGAATGGTCTATTGTAACTGGCTGAATGGCTCTTTTTTGCAGTAGTTTTGCGATTTCTGACTCTGCAATCTCCCTTAGACCGGGTGGTACATCTGGAAGGGAACTTGAGGGGAAGGCACTTTCCTCGAAAGGAATTATGTAACCCTTGGATATGATCGACTGTACCCATCTGTCTTGAGTGAGGGAATGCCAGGCTTCTGGGTACAGTGATAATCTTCCCCTGACTGCCTCCAAGGAGGGACAGCCGGGCAACACCTCAGGGATGCTGAAAGGGCTTGTCAGAGAGGCTCCCTGTTTCCCTGGTTCTTGGACCCCTCTGCCTCTAGAGCGTCTGTTGTTGTTACCCCCCTCTGCCTCTAGGGGTAAACTGACCACGCGAATCCGGCGTGACTCCTTGGGATTTACGGAACCACATCTTCCCGCCCTTCTGTCCTTTGGGATAAGGTCTAGAAGGGGTGGAAAAACGGACTCCAACAGCAGAAAGAGTCTTGCTGTCCTGCTCGCACCTGGTCAAGGTTTCCTTCACCTGAGGGCCAAACAAAGCTGACCCATCAAAGGGAGAATTTGTGAAGGACACCTTAAAGGGATCCGCAAAATCACATAGCCGCATCCAGGCTTGGCGTCTAAGAGCCACACCTGTACCTCGGCTCTACTCGCTCCATCCGCAGCATAAGATATTAGCCGCATGGAGGAGTTTGCAATGGAATTGAGGGTTCCTAGCTGAAGCAATTTTTTCTTGAGCCCCTGCAGCTGTAGGATCCTGAACTACTTCTCCCAGCTCCTTCAGGATATCTCTCTGGAGTCTGGTGAAGTGACATAGATAATTCAGCAACGATAGCAAAGGTCGCTGAGGAAAACATCCGCTTACCGTACCTATCCATGGTCCTAGAGTCCTTATTAGGAGGATGGACGGCACGGAAGGATCTGCAAGTTCCTTTTGGTGGCCGCAGCCACCACCATGGCATCAGCGGGACACCCTTAGTAAGGAATTGTTTGTCACTCGGGCAGTGATAAATTTTGAAGGCCTCCTAGGGACTGGCTCTACAGAGTCAGGAGCTGCCCACGCCTTCGTGCAATAACCTGCATAAGGGGTCGAAGGCGGAGACACCCAGGAGGTGGAGGGTCGAGATCCAAACGCCTCTAGGTATACTGACTCATCCTCAGAGGGATTGTTGGTGGGCCAGTTTCCCTCTGTTTCAGAAGTTCTAGGATGTCTGAGAAGGAGACATCCTCAGAGGGGGATCTAGGGATCCCTCTGACTCATCAAAGTCAGTATCCAAAGTGACAGACTCGGGAGTCTACATGCTTCCTCTTACAAGTCCTCTTCCTAGGAGGATCTCCAAACATCAGGAGAATCCTCGGAAGAGGGGAAATTCCCAATGGGGAAACCTGAGGCGGAGGATCTTTGGGTCCTGTAGCAAGAGAAGTGGCAGAGATGTCAACAGGTACTATAGAGGGAGGAGTTACGGAACAGACTGCTGACTGATACCAGTGGCCAGTACACTCTTCTTCACCTCGAATGCTCCTCCCAGGCAGGTCCGAGAGAACCCGCTCCAAGAGCTAGGAACTCCAGGGACCACCGAAGGGAAGTCTCCGAGGCAGATGTCGGAGCCGAGCTCACCAAGGCCGAGGCTCCAAGGGAAGAGCGGGTTCGGACAAGGGTCCGATGCCACTCACCCCTCGGAGGAGACCATGGAAGCCCGACCACCGAATCCCTCTAAGGAAGGTCTCAAGAGGAGATAAGAGTAGAGGCTGAAGGAACAGAAGGGGTATCCGCCTCCAGCCGTAGCAGTAACCATTCCGAAGACTCCAACTCCAAGCTCTGGGGTAGAGTTGAAGGAGGAACTGTAACGGGTGTGGACCAACAGTCGCCTGTTGAGACGGACTGTGTAACATTTGGGCCAGTACCAGTGACTTAAGTAATCTACTGAACACTCTCTAGGTCATGATCTGACAACCTGGATGACCTTGAAGATCGGCTCCGATGGCTCCGTTCCGATAGAAGAGGTGAAGCCGAGCCGAAAGTATCGGCTCCAAGGAAGGAGACCTCGACCTCTTCCTGGAATGAGCCATCGGAGCCGATACTATAGATGCTGTCGAGCCGACCTCGGAGCCGACAGGAAGCCTCGATGTATCGGCTCCAGCCGGAGCCGATACAGCCACCAAAGTAACGGTGTCGGAGCCGATCGGAGCCGACACCGATGCCTGAGCCACATGGGTGTCGGAACCGATCGGAGCCGACATCGAAGTGGTCAATACAGATTCGCACCGATAGCCATCGGTGCCGAAGCTTTGTCAAGCCAGAATCGGCTCCAGCCGGAGCCGATCTCGACTCAGTACGAGTCGGAGCCGAGGCCGCAGGCTTAGATACAGAAGCCTGGGCCTTGGAAGGTTTAACTGATTTAGATGGAGCCGACTTAGCCGGAGAGCCCTCCGGCTTAAGAAGGCCCCTAAGAATCAGTTTATTACGTCTTTCCTGCAGGACTCTCTGGCTGAAGGAATGACAAATAGCACAGGAGTCCTGCAGGTGAAGAGGGCCGAGGCAATAAGCAAGTGTGACCGTCTGTCAGAGACATCTTCTGACAGCACGAGTCACACTTCTTAAAACCTGAGACCCTCTCCTTTGACATGGTGCTTTAAACAAACACACACACACACCAGTCAAAAATTAACTTAAATAAAATACCCAAAAAGGTATTTCTATAAACAACACACACACCCTAACAGGGAAGGGATGGGATGGGTATAAATCTGACTAAAATAAAATAGCAAAGACAGGGATTTTCTGTCACAAAAGGTAAAAAATTAACTACTAACTAACAATTAAGGGTTTTTTTAAGAAAAAAGGGGCTTAATATTCATAAATAGAATCACTTACCAGGAGCTGGTAAAAGGAGGACCTCATAAGCGAAGCGGCAAACGAGATCTGGGTACTTACCGCCTTGCATCATGGGATATGGGGCTGCTTCGAGCTGGTAAAAGTGACTCTCGAGCTTAGCAAGTGCAGAGTCGGAGCCGAGGGATCGGCTCCGAACCCATCAAGCAAGAATGAAGGCGAGATTGACAACTTAACATCATATTATTCCAGGTATTAAAAAGATTTTGTATATTAAGAAAACAGGTATTATAGTTATTATATATAATAGATTTAATATCTTTAGATAGTATTATACCTAAATAAGTTATCTGACCTGAATTGGGTACATATTTAGTAAAATCACAAATGAGAATATTTTTTCGTGTATATATAGGTAGTATTTTAGTTTTTTCTTCATTGAATATTAAACCAGAAATACTTTTAAAATTCATCACTTTATCAAATAAAGACTGCATAGAAGAATTAGATCCTGCTGATGTAATTAGAACATCATCTGCAAAAAGTTGAATTTTTGATGTTGTATTTTCGTCTATTTCAAAACCCTCTATGTCAGTACTGTTTCTAATCAAATTAGCCCAAGGCTCCATTACTAAAGTGAATAACAGTGGAGAAAGTGGACATCCTTGCTTTGTACCTTTAAGAATGGGTATTTTTTGTGAAACATATGTTCCTACCTTAATATAAGCCAGCGTTCCTTTGTATAAATGCTCAATTAAATTTACAAATGCATCAGAGAAGTTTGTGCATTTCAGTAAGGTAAACAGATAGTCCCAACTTACTGAATCAAATGCTGAACCTATATCAAGATTAATAAGTGTTAAATCTTTCTTTTTCCTATTTGCAAAATCAATTAATGTTAAAGTTCTTCTTATATTATCAAAAGTATTTCTATTTACAATGAAGCCCGTCTGATCTATATCTATAATGCCGGGGATGATTGTCTTCAATCTATCAGCAAAAATACTCATAAACATTTTATAACATTAAGTAATGAGATGGGTCGATATGAAGAACATCTAGTTGGATCTTTATTAGGTTTTAAAATTGGTGAAATAAATGTATATTGCCAAGATGGGGGGGTTATTAACTCAGTTTGGGCCAAAATAAAAACCTTATGTATTAATGAATATGTAGTTTTAGAAAGGATTTTATATATCTCTGGTATAATACCATCATTACCCGGTGCTTTGTTTGATTTAAGCTTATTTATTTGTGTAATAACTTCTGCATATGAAATACTCTTGTCCAATAGTTTAATCTGTTGTTTATTAAGCTTTTTATTCATGTTTGTGGTTATAAACTCCTTTATTTTATCTTTAGGTTCCATGTTAATGTTGTTATGGTTAATCTTGTGAAAGTGATTTCTAAATTCATCCAGTATTTCTGGTATACTAGAAACATTCTTCTTTTCCTTAGAGAAAAGATTTCTTTGATATGGTTTTGTTTATTCAATTTTTGTTTTATTTTTAAGTCTATGTAAGTATTTGGGGCTTATTGAATAAGACAAAAACGTGTATTTCTCTAAAGTTATTTTAACTTTATGAGTTAAAATTTCTTTGTATTTCTCATTTAGTTTGTTTATTTCTTCAATAACTTTCTTGTCCATAATATTTTCTTTATTATTATGTTTATAAGAGTCTAATTTACTTTGAATATCTAACAATTCCTTATCCCAAGATTTCCTTTTATTATTATACCATCTGATACTTTGTCCATACAGATATGATTTTAAGACATCCCAAACATAGACAATGGAGACTTCAGGAGTATTATTTATGTCTATAAAATGTTGTACTTCTGAAAGTATATATTCTTTATAGTCTTTTAGCTGAGTTAAGTATGCTGGTATCCTTTTGATCTGAACATTATGAGTATTTTTTATCAAGAATTCAAAAACAATTGAGTTATGATCAGATATAGGACATGAAATGATTTTGGAATTAATTAAATCTGTTACCATCTGGTTAGAAATAAAGACCCTATCTATTTTTGAATAAGTTTTGTATCTGTTAGAAAAAAAGGTGTATGGTAATGATTTTGAATCTATCTGATTATTAATATCATTCAAATGATAAGAATTAGCAAAATCATTTAAATGTTTTGCATTAGATGTAATTCTTCTTTTCCTTATAGTAGTAGTATCACTTTCATGTAGTACACAATTAAAATCACCAGCTAAAATAATATCCCCTATAGAGAATGATATGATCTTATCAATATGTTTCACTGTATTAATACCAATTCCAGGTATCCAATATACATTAATTAAAGTGTAAGTCTTCCCATTAATTTGTATTGTAACCATACAAAACATTCCTTTGTCATCCTGAAATGACTTAATGGTTTTAGGAATGGGCATACTTTTATTCCATAAAATAGCCACTCCTCTTTTTTTCTGAGTGTGCTCTGAACTAACCAATACTGTATACTTATTAGTGGCTAGTTTATCAATATCTTTTTCAAGAGATGGGTTTCTTGCAGGAAGACTAGATTGGCCTTGTGTAAATTAATGTATCTTATTAGGCTTGCCCTTTTACATGGATTATTCAATCCATTAATGTTTAAAGAAATTCCTTTTAAAGATGTCATTTGGCATTTTTAAAACTCAAGAATCTTATGATCGAAATAACAAATAACAAGATAAATAATGTTACATCTCCTCTTTTACGTGTACCTTTAAATATAGCTGTATTTATTAAATCTCTTAAGGGATTTTGTATAGGATTCAATTTTGTTTGTAGTGACAATGGGTGTACAAAATATATTGTGGATGTCAAAACTATATACATATAACAATGAACAAGTGAAAATAATGTAAGGATTAAACCTTGCATCCAGCCTGGAGTTGAAAACTCCAACTTAGAGTAGAATTTACTACTCAAGTTAACCCCCTACCCTAAGCAGCATTACCTCAGCTACCACCTTATCAATTTAATACTAGTTATATTTAACTGAGGTTAACAGTTTTCAATTCAATTATCTATCAAGACAAAACTACACATTTGGTAAAACAGCATCATATAAACTAAAATAAACTTTTTTTTTTAAAAACTGTTCATACTACTATATAGATCTATGTAATATATAACACTTGTATTCAAATAGCATTCAAATAATCTTGATGTTAGAAATCAAGAGGAGAGAAAATTAGGTTCTAACATTCATTTAAATCAAAAACTTTGGCTAATATGATTCAGACATTACATATATTAAGATGCATCTATTTTCTGTCATGTGAATACTATTAACAGCTTCCAAAAAAAAAAAAAATCTTGAATTGTTTGTATATGAGCATTTACTTAAACTCATTATTGTCAATAGAGTAAAATATTGTATTCATAAAAATTATTATAAATCATATTGCATAGTTATGCAAATTCTCAGAAACACTTGCATTAAAAAAAAAAAAAAAAAAAGCCATCACACACATACACACAGACACACACACACATACATACACACACACACACACACACACACACACACACATATATATATATATATATATCTGATCTCACTGAGTTATGTCCTTGTTGAGCACTATCCTACTTGCTGTCCCTAGAATAAATCTGTCTGCTTTATAGAAAATAATGCACAGCAAACACATTTTAGTAACCAGATTTTACAATCATGCTAACCTACTGCTTTAAAATATATCACATGACATTTTTTCCAGAATAGAATTATAAAATTGTTTATGCTTGTCAATCAGATGAATTATAATAAAGTATATGTTTGGAACAGAAGTTTTTAACACAGATTATTATGCTGCTGTTAAGTAGATTTTCAAAAACATTTAAATAAATGTTTCATTTTCTATGCCTTCTAAAATAAGACATTTACTTACTACAAGAAACTACATCATTTAAACTCATTATAACTGACATTTTATGAATAGAGTATTTTTCCTGAATCTGTGGTGTGTCAGTATGATAACTAGGTCAGATGTTATACTAACTGCTTTCAGTTTCTCTGTGAGAATTCTGTGAGTTGAAGCTTTTGAAGTAGTTCATGGACACTGTGCATGAGACAGCCCACATCCCAGATTGTCTCCCTTAACATTTTGGCGGGAAACTTATTAAAACTTGTGGCAAACATTCATTTTGTCAATAGAGTAAAATATTGTATTCATAGAAATTATTATAAATCATAGTGGATAGTTATGCAGATTCTCAGAAACACTTGCATTATTATATAAAAAAAAAGCCATCACACTTACACACACACATACACACACACACACACACACACACACACACACACACACACATATATATCTGATCTCACTGAGTTGTGTCTTTGTTGAGCACTATCCTACTTGCTGTCCCTAGAATAAATCTGTCTGCTTTATACAAAATAATGCACAGCAAACACATTTTTAGTAACCAGATTTTACAATCATGCTAACCTACTGCTTTAAAATATATCACATGACATTTCTTCCAGAATAGAGTTATAAGATTATTTATGCTTGTCAATCAGATGAATTAAATGAGTTATAGTAAAGTATATGTTTGGAACACAAATTTTTAACACAGATTATTATGCTGCTGTTAAGTAGATTTTCAAAAACATTTAAATAAATGTTTCATTTTCTATGCCTTCTAAAATAAGACATTTACTTACTACAAGAAACTACATCATTTAGACTCATTATAACTGGCATATTTTATGAATAGAGTATTTTTCCTGAATCTGTGGTGTGTCAGTGTGATAACTATGTCAAAGGTTATACTAACTGCTTTCAGTTTCTCTGTGAGAATTCTGTGAGTTGAAGCTTTTGAAGTAGTTCATGGACACTGTGCATGAGACAGCCCACATCTCAGATTGTCTCTCTTAACATTTTGGCGGAAACTTATTAAAAACTAGTGACAAACATTCATTTAGTAGTGTAAATGCATGTAAACATGACAAAACCTTCACAATGTATTCCACAGACCATTACAGCCTCTTACTTCTTTTCAGAAAGAGAAACAAATTGAATCACAGCTTGCCATTAAATCTTCAGATATTTTGACTGGTTATGAAACAAAACATTATAACTGACATATTTTATGAATAGAGTATTTTCCTGAATCTGTGGTGTGTCAGTGTGATAACTATGTCAAAGGTTATACTAACTGCTTTCAGTTTCTCTGTGAGAATTCTGTGAGCTGAAGCTTCTGAAGTAACTCATGAACACTGTGCATGAGACAGCCCACATCTCAGATTGTCTCTCAACATTTTGGCGGGAAACTTATTAAAAACTAGTGACAAACATTCATTTAGCAGTGTAAATGCATCTAAACATGACAAAACCTTCACAGTGTATTCCACAGATCATTACAGCCTCTATGTAAGTGAAATTAAGCCCAAAATTACCAACAAGCAATAAAACTCGACATTCTTCTCCCAACTCAATTTTCATACAAATCCTATTATTCACTGTGCCCACACAATCAAAAGCATTTCTATATATTAATAAAGAAAAGAAAATGAGAGTAGAAAATAAAAGGGAGTGAGGCAGAAATAAAAAAATGTAAGAGAAAGCTGTAAGAAGTATATACAATGGAATGTTACTTACTGTTTATATTAATAGAGTTAAAAATAAAACATATTATTTACTCTTATTTAGTTCTGATTATTATTAGTTAAAGCATAACAGATTATTTACAAACAGGCATAAGCAGTATAATCAAGAAAGTATAATTAGAAATAGCATTTGAAGAACTTATAAAAAATTTTACAAGGAATAAATATTTTATTATTCTATTAATGATATTTTCATTACTGTTCTCTCCCTGCCCTCCCCCACCCTTTACCCACTACATAATCTAAATAGAATGTCATTGTTTAAACAAAGAAAATAATAAAAGGAGAAGGAAAAAAAAGGTAGATAAAAAAATGTATCAAATTACTAACCTTACTTCTTTTCAGAAAGAGAAACAAATTGAATCACAGCTTGCCATTAAATCTTCAGGTATTTTGACTGGTTATGAAACAAAACATTTCTTTGCACATAGAGAATAACTTTGATTAAATCTTTTCCAAAATATTTGTGGCTTTCTGGAAATGCAGGAACTATATTCAAAAAGATTAATAATTAACTAAAATGATGAGAGAGAAAAAAAACATATAACAAATCATTGGTTTTTTAGTCTCTTCTTCTTCTCTGAAGTCTTCCACGAAGCTTCAGTTGCCAATCTCTTTAATGAAGAACTAGCCCATTCCATTTCTTCTATTTTATCCAAAATCCTTTTTTCTTTGACAAACAGTAAAGCAGAGTCTAAATCATCGAAAACCTTAGGACCATCAGGAAGGAAGATTTTAAGCTTGGCAGGAAACAGAAGGTATGTTTTAAACTGTGCTTTTTAAGCTCCCTTATTAGTGGCAGAAAAACTTTTCTTTTAGCTATTACCATGGAAGAATAGTCATTGTCAAAACGCACAGTTGTCTCATTAATCTTAACAGGAGCTTTAGCCCAAGCAGATTTAAGAACCATCTCTTTATCAAAAGATGATAGAAATCTAACTATAACTGATCTAGGATATTTTTGTTAGAGTTAGTATTAGCTATAGATCTATGTGCTCTTCGATACCAAAAGAGAATGCTTCTGGTAAGTCTAAAGTTTTAGGGAGCCAAGTTGTTAAACAAGAAGTAATATTGTTACCTTCAATATTTTCTGGCAGTCCAAAAATCCTAATGTTATTGCACCTAGATCTATTTTCCAGGTCATCCAGCTTTGTTTGTAAATGTGTATTTTGTTTCAGCAGAAACTCAATGTTGATTTCCTCTTCTTGGATTCTATTTTCCATGTCATTCACAGCTTCTTCTATGCCTGTCATCTGGTTCTTCTGTTGTTGCAGGTCTGTATGTAACAGGTCTATTTGTTTTGTAGTTTTTCTATGAAGGTGTCTATTTTAGTATCCATTTTATCCATTTTATCAGTAAGTTGCTGGATTATAATTATCAGAGACTGAAGTTCTTTCTTGATGCTGGAGTCTTGAGAATTTGTCTTACTGGAACTCATTTCAGACTGATAAACTGACAGGAAAATTTCAACAGTGATTTCTGACAGGAATATTGTTAAGATTTCCTTTCTTTTTTAGATATAGTTCAAGAACTATATAAAACAAACGTATTTAGAAAGAAAATTACTTCAAAAATTAATTTTTTAAGTAATTAATTCCTGTCAGTGTAATGAAATTGGTGGAGCTGAAGAAATCTGCTGCTATCCTGTGTTCATCCTTGGCCACGCCCCCCCAAGGCAAATGTTTTCTGATAACTCCAGAGCACAAAAACTTATGGCACAATAGCGTGGGCAACAGAAAAGGTTGTTGCCAAACTTATGCAGCCTACAACAGAAAAATAACCAGAGATCCTGCTGAGGTATTAGAGATTCTTTGAAAATTGTATGAAAACTTGTATAAGGTACAGAACTGGGGAAACCAAGAAAAAGCACAAATGGAAATATTTATGGAAGACAAATATACCACAGTTACAGACAGATGAGGCTCAGCAATTAACCGTTATGATAGGAGGAGATGATAAAATTGTGATGTATAACCAATCTGCAGGAAAGGCTCCAGGAATTGATGGTATTCAGGTGGAAGTTTGGAAACTAAAAGGGAAGACAGTGATAAAGATCTGGAAGGTTTTGTTTAACAGCATTATAAAAGGAGGAGATGCACCAACAAGCTGGAAAAAGCTGTAGTGACTGTAATACTTAAAGACAGGGAATACAACAGCAGATACAGCTTTATACAGACCCATTTCAAATTTAAAGCATGATTATAAAATGTTTATGTTTATAATGGCTAAAAGAAAGGCAAAGAGTTTGCCAAAATTGATAGATATAGATCAATGTGGTTTTGTGGAGGGGAGACTAACATATGAAATTAAAAGAACAACGATAATCAAAGAGGGAAGCAGAAGGTTAGAAAAAACACCTGCCACTGTTAGTGGGTCTTGATGCAGAGAATGCACTCAGTTGAGTAAGTTAGGATTTCATGAGTAGGGCAATGGAAGCATTTGCATTTCCATATAATATAAGGTTAATTAGGAGAATATATGCAGTACTGGAGGCAAAAATCTAAGTGGGAGGGTTCCTGTCTGAAAAGTTGCATCTGAAATGAGGAATCAGGCAGGGGTGTTATCTTTCCCCTTTGTTATTTGCGTTACATGTTGAACCATTGGCAAAGGAAATAAGGGACTCAGAAATTCAAGGATACAGTTGGTATGGTATTCAAGAAAAATTGGCTTTATATTATTTTGTATCTGATGACATAAGAAAAGGACACATCAGTTTTGGACAGATTCTGAGAAAGATGTGGGTTTTTTTGAGATAAAATTAATGAAGATAAAACAAAGGGTACAGCTGAAAGCTATGTACTTGCAGATGAATTGGTTGAGCAATACCCACATTTATGGGGACATGATAAAATGAGGCATTTAGGAGTATGGGTTAAAAATTATGCAAAAATGGCAGTAAAGAATACGTAGCAAGAGGCTAAACAAAACATAATACAAAAACTGAGAATCAGAAAGATCTTGCCTATGGATGTGGATAGGAAGATACAAGCAAAATTGTTTTTAATCCCTTAAGTTTTATACACAGGTCAGGCAGATTTTTTTTTTTTTACTAAAGGAGAAGTTGTGTATAGTAATTAATAAAGAGCTGAAGGATTTTATCAAGGAGAGAACGATTCTTCTAATAGAACAAGGATGTTTAAGATTACATGATTTGAATGGATATTTTAGAGCTAAACACTTTAGACTCTTACACATAACACAAGCAGAAAGCTACAATTCAAAGTGGAAAGGGAAGATGATGAAGCAGGGGAAATTCAAGAAATAAGGAATGACTGGGAGTTTGGATGCAGATCCTTAAGGACAATTAACAGTCATGCAGAATATTATATTCATGAAGTAGCATAATGAATACTAAGAACACACAGGAATGGAGAAAGGAGATTCTGCTGAAAGGGATAACTGCAATTAGGGGTACAGAGAACACGCAAAAGGGAGCTGGAATTGACTGGAGGAAGCTGGAAAAGGAACCAAGGTATTGGGAACAAATAATTAGAGAAGTAAATGTAATAGAATGGGAAGAGGCTAAGACAACATTTGGACTGCATTCTAAAGATTGATATCAATCCCTGATAGGAAAGGCAGACTACAGGCAAACAGAAAAGAATCTGAGAGTCCAAGTGAAAGCCCTGCACTGGTTGAGGTTTTAGTTGAATCTAGAATAGAAGATGCTGTGAAAAAAAAGGGATAATTAGTATGGTATATAAAATACTGTACAATAACTAAGAATCAATCAGAGGGGGTCAGAAAAGACTAAGAAGAGATGAGATAAGCAATTCCCAAAGAAACAATGAGAGGACATACGTATTACTCCCAAATATGCAACAAAGTCAAGATGATTTAGGATTTTTGCCCAGAAATGCTTGCATAGGTACTTTCATACTAAGCAGACTCCAAAGAAAATTTTCCTCAGATAGATGACAAATGTTGGAAGTGTAATGGGGAAAAAAGCAGTACCTGGGATCACATGTTTTTGGAATCTAACAAGTTGGCCGACTTTAAATATTTCCTACACACTACTCTGTCAGGAATAACGGGTGAGCAAATGGAAATGGCTTTTTTTTAGCTGGGATAAAGGATCTGAACTGCCTACACACAGAAAGACCTTGTTAAGTGTAATTCTGGTGTCTGCCAAAAAAGGAATTTCTAGAAAATGGAAATCCAAGTCTAACTCAACCATACTTGAAGTAGTGAATATTTTAACAGAGATAAAAGAACAGAAGTAGGATGTTTAGAAAAGGGTAGGGGTAAATTACATAGAAAAAAATCAAAATTGCGGGAACGACACATGCACAGAAAATTTTCAGAGGAGGAATGAGGTTTAAGAGAAGACAAGGATTGAACACTATGTAATGTTGGTTTGACTGTATTGTATAGATCAAAATTCGTGATGTATGTCTGCAAATGTGAACTTGTTGATATGGTTTGATTACATTTATACAAATTTAAATTTGCCTATTTGAAAATAAAAAAGCTACATTTTTCATTTTTCAAGTTATGTCAAAAACCTCAAAGGCCACACAGTAGTGTGCTGAACTGGTGGTTAATAGTGACACATTCACTGAGCCAGGCGGCACAGAATCTGTTGGCTGATGAATACAGTTCCAACCTTACCCCCAACAAACCCCCAGTCCCCCACCCTCCCAAGAAATACCTTCAACCATAACCTCTCCAACTATAAAAAGACAGCATGCCTTGGCTACACTCACTGAGGCCAGGAAAAACTCATTGGGCCCAGATAATATCCTAGGATGCCTCTTGATTAGTCTAAAATAAGACTATATCATGACCACTGGAGTCACTATTTAATTACAGTCACAAAACAGGCTTTGGGCCATGAGAATGAAGGACTACAATGGCCATCTCCCCTCATAAGTGTGGACCATCAACAGATCCCAGAAACTACAGACCAACTAGTTTTATTTGCAATGCTATGGAAAGTATTATCATGGAATGATCAACTAAGACATTGGAGACCTCCAGACACAGGACCCATCTCAATCTGGCTTCCTTAAAGGAAGGTCATGCCTACTGAAGTAAAACTTCTTTGAAAAAGTCACCAAGGCAATGGACAAGGGTCCGTACTATCTACCTTGATCTAGCTAAGGTATTTGATAAAAATAGAAGTTATGTTCTTACCATAACGTTCCATGTTAGTTGTCTTCTTCTCGCCTTCTTCTTGCTGGATGGGTTCGGAGCCGACCTGCCCGACTCGCCACTCTAAAAGCTCGAGAGTTGGTTCCACCGGCTCGAGGCTCCCTTATATCCCACAATGCTAGGCGAGTTACCTCAGATCTCGCTTTGTAAGCTAACCCCAGCTTATAATAGTAACAGAATAACTATAACAGAGTCCACCTCTAACAACAGGGAGAAAGAAGGGTGACCTACATCCTGATTCAGGAAATATGCACAGCAGCATATGCCTAAGTAAAGAGGTGGTAGAAAGAGAGGTCACAATCACAACTCCTCTAGGTCTGTCCAGGCCAGGGGAAGGAGGGTGGGACGAAGAAGAAGGCGAAGAAGACAACTAACATGGAACGTTATGGTAAGAACATAACTTCTATATGTTAAGTTGTCTATCTCGCCTTCATTCTTGCTGGATGGGACCGCGTCCCTAGCACCTTGTCCCGGTGGCCTAACGGAACAGACTCCTGAGAACAGTGGAACCAAAGTTAGCTCTATGCCTAGAAGCTAAATCCAACTTATAATGAGAAATGAAAGTGTGAGGAGTAGCCCAAGTAGCCGCTGCACAAATGGTGTCAATAGGCAGTCTGTCTTGGAAGGCTATGGAAGTAGCCAAAGCTCTGGTGGAATGGGCCTTAGGTTTGTTAGGTAGCTTTTGGTGTCTAATTTCATAAACAAGGGAAATCAGAGATGTTAGCCATCTAGATAATGATACCTTTGAAACTGAAAGTCCCTTCCTGCCTTCTGCATAGGAGACAAACAGTTGGTCAGATTTTCTGAATTGTTTTGTTCTATCCAAATAGTACCTTAACTGATGATGAACATCTAGCCAGTGTAATTTTTGTTCAGACCTATTGGAATATTCTGGAAAAAACACAGGGAGGTCAATGCTTTGATTTAGATTAGACGTAGAGGCTACCTTAGGCAAAAAGGACGGGTTGGTTCGTAAGGATACCCTGTCCTTATGGAACAACAGATAAGGAGGTCGACAACTGAGTGCATGAAGTTCCGAAACTCTTCTAGCTGAAGTAATTGCTACCAGAAAAAGAGTTTTCCATGATAGCAATTTTAAAGAACAGGAAGCTGCAGGTTCGAAAGGGGGAAGAATCAAAGAAGTAAGAACTAAATTTAGGTCCCAAGGAGAAGGAGGATTTCTTATAGGAGGTCTGAGAAGAAAAACTCCTTTCAAAAAGGCTTTGCAAAGCTTGTGGGACATTAAGGCAGACTCAGAAATACCCACATGAAAGTTAGAAATAGCTGCCAATTGAACTTTAAGAGTAGAAGGAGATGAACCTGCATGGAAGAGTTCAGCTAGAAAATCAAGGACTATTTGGATGGAAGCAGTGAAAGGATCTATGTCCCTTCCTTGAGCCCAATATGTGAAGCGTTTCCACTTACTCAAATAAATCTTCAGAGTGGAAGATTTATGGGAAGCTATCAAAATATCTCGAACAGAGTGAGATAATTGAGGAAGCCTGGCTAAGGTTGGAACTGGAGGAACCAAGCAGTGAGGTTCAGAGAGGGGAGGGAGCGATGAAACTGACCCGACTGATGGATCAAAAGATCTGGAACTAGGTCCAGATGCCAAGGTCGCTCCAATAGAAATTGATGTAGAAAGGGGAACCACACCTGTCGAGGCCAGTAAGGAGCAATGAGGATCAACGAGGCCTTCTGAGCGATAGCTTTCTGTATCACTTGAGAGATTAGTGGGAAGGGAGGGAATGCATACAGAAGTCCCCGGGGCCAAACTTGGACTAGAGCGTCTCTGCTGGGTTGGCCTGGTAAAGGGAATAGAGTGAAATAATCTCTGCACTTGCTGTTTTGGGGAGCAGCAAAAAGATCGTAGCAAGGCTGACCCCACTTGAGGAAAATTTCTCTCACAACAGAGTCTTTCAGAGACCACTCGTGAGGCATGAGGATAGCTCTGCTCAACTTGTCCGCGATTTGATTGGACTTCCCGGGGATGTGCGTTGCTATCAGAAAACGCTGAGAAGAAATCGCCCATTGCCACAATCTGAGTGCTTCTCGACATAGGGGGTAGGACCTGGTTCCGCCTTGTTTGTTGATGTACCACACTACAGACATATTGTCTGTTTGGATTGCAATCGTTCCCAAGGGAAGAGAGTCTTGAAGGGCTTGCAACGCTAAAAGCACTGCTCTCATCTCCAGAACATTTATGTGCAAGTGGCATTCGTTTGGTTGCCATGTGCCCTGGACCGTCCTGCCCTGATAATGCCCCCCCCACCCGATCAGGGAGGCATCCGTTGTCAGAGTAGCAACCGGAGGGGGTGGAACAAAGGGTCTTCCCAACAAAAGCTGAGGGGAAGACATCCACCACATGAGATGATTTCTGCACGCCTGCGTGATCATAATGGTGTGGGACATTGGAAGTTGCTGGTATGACCATTGTGTAAATAGCATCCATTGAAGGATCCGCATGTGGAATCTGGCTAATGGAAGCAGAGGTATGGCCGCCGCCATAATTCCCAACACCTTCAGAACTAACCTGGTTTTGATTCTGTTGCTGTTGAAAAGGAGTGAGACCAGTTTGTGTATGTCTGTTATTCTCTGATCTGTTAGTCTCGCAGACATGTCTACTGTGTCTAGATTTGCGCCTATGAAGGTAACAATACGACAAGGCGACAAAACAGACTTTTCGCAATTTATTGAAATGCCTAACTTTTGACAAATGCGAAAGGTGTAATCCCTGGCCATCAGAAGGAGATGCTTGGTGGGAGCTGTGAGGAGCCAGTCGTCCAAATATGGAAACACCTGGAATCCTTGTCGTCTCAGGTGAGAAGCTACCACTGCCATGCATTTGGTAAACACCCGGGGGGCAGTGGTGAGACCAAAGGGCAGGGCCCTGAACTGAAAATGACTGGTTCCCAGCCTGAAGCGGAGGTATCTTCTGGAGCGTCTGTTCATTTTTATGTGATAGTACGCATCCTGAAGGTCTATAGAGCACATCCAGTTTCCTTTTCCCAATAGGGGAAGGATAGATTGCAGCGTGACCATCCGAAATCTTGTTTTCTTGACTGATCTGTTCAAGATCCTGAGATCCAAAATTGGTCTCCAGTCCCCTGTTTTCTTTGGAACTAAAAAGAACCTTGAGTAGATTCCGAATCCTTGCTGGTCTGCTGGAACTGGCTGAATTGCTCTTTTTGCAAGCAGTTTTGAAATTTCCAAAACCGCTAGATCCCTTTGAGCGGGTGGAACATCTGGAAGGGATTTTTTTGATTGGTTCGGAATGCGAAGAAAGGGGATAGAGTAGCCTTCGGAAATGACGGACTGTACCCATTTGTCTTGAGTCAGGGATAGCCAGGTTTCTGGGTACAGTGACAATCTTCCCCCGACTGCCTCCGAAGGTGGGCAGTCGGGCAACACCTCAGGGATGCTGAAAGGGCTTATCAGACAAGGCTTCTCGATTGCCCTGGTTCTGAGCCCCCTGCCTCGAGGCGGCGTCTACCATTGTTATTCCCGCCTCTGCCTCTGGCGGGGAAGCGACTTTGTGCGTCAGGCGAAGTCCCTTGAGATTGTTTACGGAACCACATTTTCCCACTTTTCTGGCCTTTGCGGTAAGGCCTAGAACGAGTAGAAAACGGACTCCAACGGCAGAAAGAGTCTTGCCATCAGTCTCGCACCTAGTCAAGGTTTCTTTCACTTGAGGACCAAAGAGAGATGATCCATCAAAAGGGGGAGTTAGTGAAAGACGTCTTGAAGGGGTCCATAAATTGCATAGCCGCATCCAGGCATGCCTACGTAAGGCCACACCTGTCCCTGCGGCCCTGCTCGCTCCATCAGCCGCATAAGAAAGGAGGCGCATGGAGGAGTTGGCTATGGAGTTAAGGGTAGCCAGCTGAGTGTTCATCTTATCTTGAAAACCCGCAGCTGTAGGGTCCTTCAACATGTCACTCGCTTCTTTAATCAAGTCCCTTTGAAGACGAGTGAAATGGCACAGGTAGTTCAGCGACGCATAGTAAATGTCGCTGACGAGAACATCCGCTTCCGTACCTGTCCATGGACCTAGATTCCTTGTTAGGTGGATGGACAGGTACTGAAGGATCAGCTAGTTCCTTCTTAGTGGCAGCAGCTACCACCATAGCATCCACAGAAACTCCTTTTGTCAAGAACTGTTTGTCTGCTGGTGCCGTTATGAATTTTGAGGGTCTCCTGGGAGTGGGGTCCACTGAATCAGGAGCCGTCCATGCCTTTTTAGCTACCACCTGCATGAGGGGGTCAAGGGGAGACACCCAGGAGGTGGAAGGACGAGAGCCAAACGCCTCAAGGTACACAGATTCATCCTCCGAAGGGTTGAGGGCTGGCCAATTTCCCCTCTGAGGATTTCGAGAATGTCTGCAAAAGAGACATCTTCAGTAGGGGAACGGGGGGAACCCTCGGAATCCTCTAAATCTGTGTCAGATGTAATGGACTCAGGTGAGTCAATGTGTTTCCTCTTACACTTCCTCTTCCGAGGGGGCTCTTCTGCCAAATCAGGAGAGGCCTCGGAAGAGGATGATATCCCACAGGGGTTCCTGAGGAGCTGGCTCTCTGCGGTCCGGGATGAGGGAGTGAGTCGACTTGACCTGAGGCACCGTAGAGGGAGGGGCGGATGGAGCCGACTGTGGAGTAGAGCCAGGCTCTAACACACTCCGCATGACCTCGAACGCACCCCTGTCAGGCAGAGCCAGAGGTCCCCGCTCCGAGAAGCTGAGAACCTCCCTCGGCACCGACAGTGATGGCTCCAAGGCCGATGTCGGAGCCGAACTCACCAGCGCCGAAGCTCCGAGAGGAAGAGCGGGGTCGGACAAGGGTCTGATGCCACTCACCCCCTCGGAGCCGACGAGGGAAGTCCGGCGCCGAGATTCTTCGAAGGAAGAAATCAGAGCCGACGACGGAGCCGAAGACATCTGTATCGGCTCCGACGCTACCACAGTCTCAGTTCCGAAACGCCCCGGCTCCGAGCTCAACGGAGTCGGAGGAGGAACATATTGATGGGCAGTCATCGACTGATGAGTCGGGCTCTGAAGCATTTGGGCCAGTGCCTCGGACTTAAGAAGTCGACTCACTACCCTCTGAAGGTCATGATCCGACAGCCTCAATGACCTAGAGGAGTGAGATTTGTGGCTCCGTTCAGACAGCAGAGGAGATGCTGGAGCCGAGTGAACGGAGCCAAGGGATGGTGACCTAGATCTCTTCCTAGATGTCGGCTCCGAAGGTCTGGTCGGAGCCGACAAGGATTTAATACCTCGGCTCCAGCCGGAGCCGAGGAACCACAGAAGTTGTAGACTCATCGGCTCCAGCCGGAGCCGATGCAGACGAGGTTTAACAACCTTAGGTCTCGGCTCAGAAGCTGGAGCCGAGGACCTAGATGCCTTAGAGGGCTTCCCAGTAACAGAAAGGGAATCCTCAGGCTTAAGTAGACCCCTTAAGATCAACTTGTTCTTTCTTTCCTGCAGGACCCTGGGACTGAAGCCGTGGCAAACAGCACAGGAGTCCTGCAGGTGCAAAGGCCCCAGGCAGTAGACACAAGAAGTGTAACCGTCTGTCAGAGACATTTTCTGACAGCACGCATCACACTTCTTGAAGCCTGAGACCTTTGTGTCTTTAGACATCCTAGAACAAGAAAGTGTAACCACACACACTCAGACACACTGATTACACTATCTTATTTTAAAGTCAAAAAATAAAACTATAGTTAAAAGTTTTATTAAGAGTAACACACACACACCACTAGGGAATGGGGGAAGGCCAAAGGGCCCGAGGGAGAACTTTTAAGTTCTTGTGGGAAGAAAAAAACGGGATTTTCTGAAAAACAGGGGTAGAAATCCACTAAACTAAGGGAAAAGTAGTTAAACTTAAAAAAATAAGGGTTTAAGTATCTATCTTCACAGAAAAATACACTTACCAACAAGCCGGTAGAAAACCAACACCTCGATCACTGTAGCGGCAAACGAGATCTGAGGTAACTCTCGCCTAGCATTGTGGGATATAAGGGGAGCCTCGAGCCGGTGGAACCAACTCTCGAGCTTTTAGAGTGGCCGAGTCGGAGCCGAGGTCGGCTCCGAACCCATCCAGCAAGAATGAAGGCGAGATAGACAACTTAACATTATCCCATTTAGGCATTGTTTAACTTGCAGAATTAGGCATAAACCTCTATATAACACACTGGATAGCCAGCTGGCTCACAGATTGGACCCACAAGGTTAGGACCTGTGAGATCAACTCCAAAGAGGCCAGAAAAGCACTACAGTACCTTTTGGGAAGTCAGCCACCTCAGGAAACTACATCATTGATCAAACACCCCTAAGAGTTGACTCAGTAGTCAGGGATCTGGGAACTCATGTAGACAGTAACCTACTGTAGGCAGTAAGAAAATCCTTCTATGTTGCTCAACTTATAAGAACATAACATAACATCTAGGTCCAAGAAAGTAATCATACCACTCTACTCATCCCTAATCAGACCCATCACAGAGTATAATAATGCCCCCTTCTATATGTACTTGAACAGACACAAGCAGCAACAGGAAGGTCTGCAAAGGTTCCCTACAAAAAAATAATACATGTCATAAACACAATGTCCTATGCTGATCACCTCAAAAGCCTCTCTCTAAATTCTGTCTCCTACATCCCTGGACCCTGCTCTGATGAGTCTTCGGCACATCCAGAAAACAAACAGCATCACAACTCTTGCATACAAAGACCTAAATTTTGACCGACATAAACAGGACATATTGGACATATAAATAGGTATCTCAGAGAATTACAATAAGGACAAATGAGTAGGCAACACCAGGATAGGAAGAGGAGATTTAATGAAAACCTTAGCGCCTTCGTCAGATTATATCCACAGACTTCTTCAGAGTTCATTAAACACAATAACTTTCCACACTTAAATATCCCTCCATTTAGTCATATGACTCAATAAACTAATTAACATAGACCATAAAACATTCAACATGAACACAATGTTTAAAAACCACCATAGGAAAAATATTTAAACAATATGAATGAAGCTTTAAAACACTGGCAACAGATAAACACTCATTTAACCCACAAAAAACACAAGCATTTAGTTTAATTTGCCATCTAAGTTCCTTTAGTTCCAGTATATCATTCCAAGGGCCACCCCTCACATTCCTAATTACATGGTCAATTCTAATAAACCCAAATTCATGGTTTGGATTCTCAGAAATATGTTTTTGATAAGGCATTATTAATATTCCTTTCCTAAGATCCAAAATATGCTCATACACATGCTCCTTAAACTTTCTTTGTGTCTTCCCGATGTAAAAACAACTACAGGATTTGCAAAGGGTTAGATACACTATATTCTTTGTATTATAATAAAGTGGTAGATGAATACAGATCCCAGTCGCATACATTTTATCCAACTCGAGATGTTTGCAGTGGTTACAAAAACCACACCTATGAGTACCTTTCCTTCTTAAAAAAGCAGAGTGGTAAATATCTAACAGCTTCTAAAATTTCTTTAAAACATCTACCCCTTCGATATACCATCCTAACCCCCTTCTTGTAGAATTCTTCAAGCTCTTTATAAACTCCAAAATAAGTGACAATATGTACTCAAAACCTTATATATTTGTGCACACTCAGGGTAAAGGTGGTAATAAAAGACACACTATGGTCCCTTTTTGATAACGGCTTGCATTCAAGATTAATGGTAGGTGTGTATTCTCAACCAGGTCAGACAAAAGAGGAGGATAAAACCCAGACATTTTTTTCTCCATAACTTCAGAACATACTGCTTCAATTAAAGCTCTAGGGTATCCTCTGGTAAGAACATGTCAATAAGAATATTCACTTCCCTCCCAAAAGTTACATCATCAGATGTCATTCTAGCGAGACGGACAAATTGAGAATTAACAATACCCTTTTTATGATGAGCAGGGTGACAACTATCAAAATGTGAATAACAATTCGAATGAGTGGGTTTCCTAAAACTTTTACTAACAAACCTCTTATTAAGAGTATATTTAAACAGATGAACATCTAGATAGGAAATTTTTACTCCAAGTGCCAGTAAAAGTAAAAAAAAGATAGTTTGATTTAAGTACTTAAACTGTTGCAATTTATCCTCAGTTTCCTTCCAGAAAATAACATCATCATCAGGGAATCTCAAATTAAACACCCAAGGTGGCGAAGGCCCAAAAAATGAAGCACAAATTTCCTTTCCCGATATAGCATAACAATGTTTGCAAAGATGGGAGCACACGCTGCAACACCTTTTTTCTGAAGATAATAATGTCCTTCCAAAAACACAAAATTATTTTTTAAAATAAGTTCCATCAACAGGTCCAAGGTGTTGATTTCTTTGTTAGAAAATATGCCCAACCCCACCAAAAACTCATGAAACCAATCAAGACCCACATCATGGGGATTATGTTAAACAAGTTCACAACATTAATTGTGCAAAAAAATCAGTTTATCATCATAAACCACTTGTGAAACCTTGTTTAAAAGTCCCAGGAGTCTCTACAAATATGCGGATATCTTTCCAAAACATTTTTCAATTCAATATCCACATACCTCTCTAGAGAATGTGTCTTTGATTTAGAGACATTCACAGTGGGTCTTAATGGTGTATCCCTCAAGTCCTTGTGGATCTTGGGCAACCCAAATATGGAAGGTTTAAACGGAAATTTTACGTGCAAAAAGGACCAAGTGGCAAAATCAATCTGTTCTTGATCTAACATATCTTGCAATATCCAGTCAATTCTAGCATGTGCAATGTTCACAGTATTAAGAGAAACTTCTTCATAAACATCACTATCACATAAATACAACAACATTTTGTTCAAATAATCCTCAACATTCATTATTACAACCCCCCCCGTCCCTTATCGGGTTTCATAACCCGAATAGACATGTTAGTACACAATTGCTTCAAAAGCTCGTTTTCTGCAACCAAAAGGTTGTTATGAGCACTACAGTTAGTTTTAGCTAAAAATGCCCTAAATTCAAAGTCGCAAAGTTTCTCAAAGATGAGCAAAGATAATGCAAGTGGTGGGGTTAAAAATGCTACTCCTCCTTAAACTATCAAGAGAATCAATAAAGGAGTTTTCTTTAAACATATTGTGTTTAAATATTTTCCTATGGTGGTTTTTAAACATTGTGATGATGTTGATTGTTTTATGGTCTATGTTAATTAATGTATTGAGTCACATGACTAAATAGAGGGATATTTAAGTGTGGGAAGTTATTGTGTTTAATGAACTCTGAAGAGGTCTGTGGATATAATCTAATTAAAGCGCTAAGTTTTTCATTAAATCTGTTCTTCCTATCCTGGTGTTGTCTGCTCGTTTGTCCTTATTGTGGTTCTTGGTTTGTGAAGATGCCTACAGTTTTATCTCAGAGAATTCCCACTCTCTGGAACTGGTGCCACACCCATGTGAAACAAAGCCCATCCCTAAACCTTTTTAAGTATAACTTGGACCAGCGGATAGGAAATTGGAAATTCACCCCTGGTCTGGCACCTGTTTCTCTGATGCACAGAGGCAGGCAGTAAATCATGTCACAACCAAAAATTACCCCCTATATAAATGTCTAGAACAAAAGTTGTAGGTCACATGTGGGTTGCACGGCTAAAGTTATAAAGGCACCAGTGTTAGTTAACTTAGTACACACCACCTATGAGACAGAATTTGAAATGCTTAGACATATTAAGCCTTTATAAAGTTCAATTTTATTGGTTGCCAAAAAGCAAATACTAAAAAAATGGAAATCAAAATCTAAACATATTATATTTGAAGTACTGAATATTCTAATACAGGTAAAACTTGAAGTGGATCTTTAGAAAAAGGAAGGAGTAAATTACACAGAAATAAATGGAAATTGTAGGAACAATGCATGCAGAATGATGTTCAGTATAAGGAGTGAGGTTTAAGGGAAGGCAGGGACTGAGCAATTTATATAATGTTGGACAGAATGACAGTTATAATGAAAGAAAGCATATGTAATGTATAAATATGTAAACTGTGTATTTTGCTTTGCCTCTGACTGAGCTGAAGTTCCACCTCCAATTTTTTCTTTATAAATCCTTGCAATTGTTTCTTGTACCTTTGTTACTTAGATGTCTATTAAGCTATTTTATAGGACTTCCTTAAAAAAACAAAACAAAACAAAAAAACGGAGCAGGTGCATGTGTCTTGCTTCATAAAATCTTCCTGAAGATGTAAAGGCACAGATACTTAATGCTTCCCTTGGACAAAAAACCCGAGGATTTAAAAAGGTTGTTGCAGCTGCTTAGCATCCTGCATCAGCTACTCTGTATGAACATTAAGTAATGCTTTGTTATTTGAGGGACAAAAGAAATCATGTTGACTAAAGACAATTTTACCTCAGAGGAAGGTAACTTGACAACTGTTTTATTTTGCAAATGTTGCCAGTGGATATTTAGCAATGTGAGCCTTAAAACTGTCTGCTGTAAACCTGAGGTAGCAGACTTGTACACTTTTCCCATGCGTATCAAAAGCCATTCCATCCTTTTCTGATGGTACAGGGTTATTATTAGATATCTATTTGGAAGTAGTGACATTGGCTAAAGAAATTACAGCTGGGGTTACGAAAGAGGAATTTGCAAGATTCAGGTAGTTTGCAAAGCCTATCAGACATTTTGGGTAAAGGAGGCTGAATGTCTGGAGAAGTACAGGCACCACTGAAAGCACCCTCCAAAGAACAAATGACAAGGGGAAATGGGCAAAGGGTTTAGGGGTATCTACCTGCAGTACTTTACAGTATTGTTTTTGTGTTCAATATTTTTTCTCTCTTCCAATTAGAAGAGTCCCTTCATTCTAGATATGGTGCCTAAAAAAGAAATTTCCTCCACAGGAAAACCTGATGACACATTTTCCTTTAAACACCGACTCCAAAGAGTCAGGAGATGACATCAGGGGAGCACATGGTCTATATTTCTTCCACAGAAGACTAAAAACAAAATGAAAATTCCAGCAAAGCTAAAACTTCCACTGAGTGACCTCCCATACCTCTTGTATCAGAGGCACATGGGATATATGCAAATGACCCTTATGAACATCACGTGTTTCAGCTAATTGGCAATTCTGAATGCCCATGAGTTGTTTCAGTGTTTTTAGTGAACAATTTCAGGCCAATAAAGCAAAACCCCACTAGCTCTGGATATGCATATTTCGGCCTTATGATCTTGTCAGCATAGCACAAGCAGAGTGTTTGACTAAGCATAAGAAACACAGGGCTGTTATTCCCAGCTGATGTCCATTATCATTAGGGTCACTGCAAAGGTATCCCAAACAACAAACTAAAACAATAAGTGAGAAGGTCACTGAAAAAACAATCAGTAAAAACAAAATGAAAATGCCAACAATGCTAGAACTTCCACTGAGTGACCTCCCAAACCTCTTGTATCAGCGGTACAAGGGATATATGCAAATGACCCTTATGAACATCAGGCTTTATTGGCCTGAACTTGTCCACTAAAAACAACGAAACAAGTCATGGGCAGTCAGAATCGCCAATTAGCTGAAACACCTGATGTTCATAAGGGTCATTTGCATACATCCCATGTGCCTCTGATACAAGAGGTTTGGGAGGTCACTCAGTGGAAGTTCTAGCTTTGTTGGAGTTTTCATTTTGTTTCCACATAAGACTTTGAATCACTGTCAGAAAGGGAAGGAGACCTTTTCCTTCTTTTACATGGTAAGAGGCTGGGGAAATTGACTGCAAGGACTGAAAGACTTTGAAAAGCCCCTAGGCAAAACTGCACCATCCTTCCTTAGTCTCTTTGACAGGCAGGGTCAAAGTCACAAAAATAAGCTTTTTTCGAGTTTTCTTTCTGGGTGTGTTTCATGTCATAGTCTAGTTGAATCAGATGGACAGCTTTCCTCTTCCCTCACCAGCACTTGAGGGATAACACCCAATCTTTCTGAAATCACTAAGCAGGGTTCTCCCTTTTCTATAGTACTCATTCATCTGGCCTTTTGAAGACACACTAGACTCTCAATCCATAATGGTTTCATTAGCAGGAGCACTAGAGGAGTTGGAAGAGTGCAATGGATGGTCTGAGTATTCCAATAAGGCCACAGCGGAGTCATCTGTTGGGAGTTGTAGAAGACATGTTGAAAGCAAAGCCATTTTGGAAACCTCTTTAACAGATTTTAGCTTCTCAGGAGTCAGAAGATAGGGACATTTGAGGTACTCAAGAGAGTATCCACTTAATGGTTTTGAGCTGTTTGTTCAAAGGAAATATATTAAGTAAGCTAATCTGACTTCTTGTGGTCTTGGGAGTAAAGGAAAAACAGACATTACAAGAGTGTATATTGTGTGACTTCCCTAGATAAAACAAGCAAGCTAAGTAGGAATCTTTATAAGGAATCTATCTTCCACAAAGACATTTCCCTTTTCTTCTGGACACAAGAAACATTCTGCACAAAGATGGAAGAAAAATTCTCAGGGTGTATTTACCTACTTAAAAGTTCAAACAAACTAAACACTAAAGAATTGTGGAAGACCAATTCTGACTGTAATCTTCAATGGCAAGAAAGTTCTGAATTTTGGGACCTGTAAACCTGCTTTTATACTTGGGTTCATAGGTTAGTACTAGGCTAACTGTCCTTGTGAGCCATTTTAAGCCTAGCCAGTTATCCCCTGTCATATTCAAACCCTGTACCTTGTGTTTGTAAGGCAAACACCTTAACCATTAGGCCACCCTGCCTGACACACCTTCAAGCTTCTATGATGTATGGTGCAAGTGGGAGGCACCAAAACACTTTTGTACAGTGGTTGGACATCCATTCCTTAGCAAGATATGTCCCAAACAGCTATATGCCACTGGAAAAGTGATCCAATGATGAACATACTGCTTTACCTGTTCAGTTTAAAAGATGCATCTCACATTTATGTTTAGCAAGCATCAAAGTTCCAGGGAACTGCCGTCCAGTCTGCTTGGAAAGAGAAATTTTACATCTCATTCACTATGAGTGCTGGGAGTTGTGCATAATTTTAACAAAATGCTCGTCTTTAGTGGGATCTTTCTGCTGTAAGGGCACTAGAAACAGAGACGTCAAAGTCACTGTAAAAATAAGAGATTTTACCACAGAATCATTTTTACCTTAAAACAGCCTTGGGCCATCAAGTATTGGGACAAGCTCTTTCTGGATTGCTCTATTTGAAATTTTCCTCCAGAGTTGGCTTATTCATCATAAAAGTGCTGGAATGGATTTTTACCTGTATCACTGTTTTTACTATGTGGGCTGTTTCTTAAAAAAAAAAATAAAAAAATTATTAAGGAGCTGCCACATATATGACCTTGTACCTTGTGGTACCACTGAAGCTATAGTGATTGGACACACCCTCAGATTTTAATGCATTCACCCCACAAATATGCAGTGAGCATCCACTAAAGTCAACGGATGTATTCCCACATTCTCTCTCATCACACCAAGAGATAAAGCTTACCAAAGATTGATGAAAGCTCCAGTGATGTCAGCATAGGAAAAAGTATAATTTACAAAGAATAAACAGAGCATGTATTCACACGGTTAGTGGTGAAAACCTATCAAGTCATAACAGACACCATATGCTGCAGTATATACACATGTAACAGAACAAATGTGAAGAAATCTTCAATCAATGCAATGCAGATGTAATTGTAGGATCTGACAGCCAAGAAATGTTTTTTTTACTTACTGGTCCTAATGCTTGCATACAAAGCCTACGTTATGTTCCTGCAGAAAATTTTTTCAAGAAACTCAGCTATATTGAACTTACAATTTATTAGATTAAATCAGGACCCTTACACATCCTAAACAATTTAAGACAGCCACCAAAGAGCACTTTAAATGTCACTGGTCCTGCCACTGCACTCTCCCTCCTTAACAGCCCCTACTTCTCAAACCTTAATCTACTTTCTGCCCTTAACTCACTCTTCTCTCACTAGCTCTCTCTAATCTTCCTTGACTACTCTTTCTACTGTCTTCTAAAATCTATTAAGCAAATTACCTCAGAGAAACATTCCATTGTAATTGTCTTGCCTTCATGCAACTACATCATGATAAAACTGTTTTTTAACCACTTACCCCAAAAACTATACTCATCTTAATGACATATTTCTTTTTATGCATCTTGAAATAGTTATGCTATACTCCTGATTATTGACACTGTATAATATTGTATTGCTACTTAATGCCTTGTAATAATCCTGTAACATTACTGTTTAATGCTAATTTATAATGAAAATTGCATAATATGTTGGAGCTTTTCTCCCCGGACCTCCCCTGAAAAAGGGCCCTTCAGCTCAGTCAGATAATCCCGGTCAACAAATGTAAAAATAAAATAAATAAAATTAAACATGTATACAAAAATAATCAACAAAATATACTAAATCACATTTATTGTACTTACATATTCTCATTTTTCCATAAACTTTTCAACATTTACTTTTTTCCAACCAATAAACCTGTATGCCATTCATTATTATTTTTGTGTCATTTTCAATTCCATTTTCAATTCCATCAAATATTCCTTTCTTTATCATGACTCTGGTCACTATTCTAAAGTTAATAGTCCCACACATGCATTTTCTTCTTTCCACTAGTTAACACGACCTCCAGCACCTGCTTAATTTCTTTTATCCTAGCACATCTTCCAAGGTCAGTACTCCTGATTTCCACTTTCCGGTTATCACCTTTTTCACTGATAGCAGAAAGGTGACTACATTTTTTACATAGAGAGAATCCAACTCCTAACTCTAACTTAACAGCAACATCATTTGAGAAATATTAACTCGTGCAACCAACATCTACTCTAAGACATTTTGTAATGTGAAACTCCTGTCAACCTTACACACTCCCAAAAACGTGCTCCCAGTTTCATCTCTTTCCACTCACATTTCCAACAGTTACTCTGAGTGACAGAAAAAATCCTTTGCCATCTGTCTGAATTATAAATACATCTATGCAAGCATTTCCATGCAAATATCATCAAAATATCATTATTCTATTCCCTGGTAAGCTTATTTTTTTCAATATGTTGACATGTTATATACAGAGCTCTACCTGGTCATGTTGTTTTTCCCCAACACCCGAATCCAGTAAGACAGTCTCGCATTATATGGCAGTCCCTTTCTGCCTCATCATCATCTTTCCATTTTGGTTTATAGCCTTCTACATATTTTACATATAGCAGCCTAAACTGTGTAGCCTTAAAAGTACCCCCTTGCTCTGTTGCTACTGTCATCTTATTCCATTTAAACCTATGCTTCTTCCCTTCCCAAATAAACTTCTTCAGTTCCTTGTGTGTTGTTTGCCTTAACTTTGCAGTAGGAGCTCTGCAGTATTCAGATCATTATGTAGCGTCATTGTATGAGATCCCAACAGAAGGTTCTACTAAATTTAGGGATACCATCCAGGTATGCTGCAGTAGCAAGTGCATGATCGTATAGAGAGTCTATATGCAGAATTAGACATACTTAACATGCTTGTTGAAGTTGATGAACATCAGTAAGCCTTCCATTACCTTCAGAAATAAGAGGAGGCATACCTTAAAGAAGTAGAGTCTGGGCCTACTTGAACTCTGTGGAAACAGCATAGTAACTGAGTGAAGCCCTGTTTAGGGAAGGACAAAAAAATCTTGATATGACATGGCAGCCCACATCTAAGGATGAATGATTCTTTGTGATATCTCTCCAAGATGGAGAGAACACTGAGAACCTTCACCACTCCCACATCTCTTAACTGTCCAGATTTGTGCCTCATATTTTTGGTCTGTTTCTCATAAAATCTGTGATTTTCTGGATTTTTCTGGCAAATCAGTGAGGACTGAATTCACTAAATAATGAAAGGCATTTGAGTTTCAGACATCATATCTTTCAGAAAATGTAGGGTAACACAAGACCTTCAATTCTAGCAACTTTCTAAGTTTGTAAGAGCAATATTTAAAAATTGTCCCTATTTTTGGGGCTTTATAGGTTCACAGGTGTTTACTAGGCTAACTACCACAAGGGCCTTTTTAAGCCTAGCCATGCATCCCAAATCTCTAACAAGTTCCGATACCCTTGATAAGTGTAAGCATGGGCCTGGGAGATGAACCATTTACAGGTGACCTGGGTCCACTAAGAGACATAGCTGCTAAACCAGGGATGAATTTCCAGTTTCCCATCCAATTGTCCAAGTAGCACTTGAATTGGGTTAGGGAGGAACTCTTTCACATGAATGGGGGAGCCTGCTCCACAGACGGGGTAGTCTGTGGGATACATACCTCTCTCGCCAGCATATCCTATTTATATAAACTACACAGACAGGATAGTCTGTGGGATACATACCTCTCTCTCCAGCATATCCTATTTATATAAACTACAAACTACTGTATATACCTGTATGACTGCACTGTATCATATATACTTTGTTATATATTTTTATTGTACTGTATTACATTGTATTATATGTACTTTTTTTATATACATCAATCATTGTACTTGTTAGATGTGGAGCTTTTCTCCCCAGGCCTCCGCTGTAAATGGACCTCGCTCCAGTCGGACATTCCCAGTAATCAAATGTAAATAAATATATAAATATCACAGGCAAGGTTTAAATCTTTACAACACATAATGCTGGTGCTGTTTATTTTGTGGATATGCAGGAGGTACAGAGTGGGGTCTGACCATGTCCTGTATGCCAGGTAAAGATCTCCCCTCAAAAGCCTGTAGGAGACAGAATACAAGGATAGGGCCTTGAGGCAGTCTGCATAGGACAGTTTAGTTACACCCTGTATTCTTTTAGTGAGGAATCCATGTAGACTTTCAAATTGTTGGATATGCCTGGTTAGGTACAAACCAAAGGAGGCATTGTACTCAATGACAGGTTTGATGAATGCTGAATACAGTGGAACAACGGCTTCCTTGGACTTAGATGCCATACCTTTGTTTATAAGTGGTGCAACATAGAATGATTTCCTCGCCACTGTAGACATGTGATGGTCAAAGGCTAGATTACTATGCGTGTCCTTCCCGTCTAAGAGGTGTGTTGTCAATATGACAGTTACCGAGGATGGATGACTTCCCAAAGGATACTATTATGCATTTCGTTTTAGTCCATGGCTCTGACACCAGTTGTTTGTCTGTGTCAGCCCCTCCTGGAGAACATTTGTGTCAGTGTGAGATTCAATGACTGTTCCTAATTTGCAATCATATGCAAATTTAGTCAGCTAGAGACCACTGACATTGGCCTTGACTTCTAAGAAGTAAATGCGGAAAAGGAGCAGTCCAAGGACTGATCCCGGAGGGACTCCACTTGTGACTGACCTCTTTGTAGAGGTGGAATACTCAATTCTAACTTCCTAGGTCCTGTCTGTGAGTCAAGTGGCTAAACTGTTGTCCAGATTTGTTGTGATGAGGTTGAGAACTATGTCCACATGTGCAGCTATAGACAACAGTCAAGACTTTGACTGCTGGACTGGCAGACTAATACTCTTTGGCAACTTAGCAACAGTCCTGATGGGAGGGCATAAGGCAACCCATGTAACAGAAGGGCTTTTTTTCGAGTCAGCAAGGAGGCTTCTTTTCCCTCTTGAATAGCTCATCCTGGATGAAGTTGCTGAGGGCATCAAAAAGAGACCATAAAAGTTTTGAATGTGGCAAGGGCCTGAGGGATGGATAGTGCTTTACAAGACTGTGCGTCTTCCCTATTGCCTCCTTTTATCATATTAAAATAAGGTAAAGTGACATGGATGATGTATTCTATTATATCACAGTCCTGACTTTTAAACAATGGCAGTAAAAATGGAAACTCATTTGAAGGAGAAGATGTGGAACAGTAAAGCAGTGGTAAACAGATGATAAAAAGTGAAATAAGGTTTGTGGCACATTTATGGTTTCCAAAAAAGTACTTAAAATGGTTAAAAGGGCTTGAAGCTGTAAATGTAGAATTTCTGCACACCTAACAGACTGCCATGATATCAATTAAAGAAAAGATGGTTAAAGGGCAAAACAGAATGGAAGAACAAGGTGCACAAACAGAGAATGTGGCTCAGCAGTTGGTTTAAATGCAGGATAAGACAAATAGAAACAATAAGTGCTGAAATGAAGAGTATGACAATATTTAATGGAATACGTGAAAACTAAAATGGCACAGTACACAGGATTTACAAAATCATCTCTGGGAAATGAGAAACTGAACACACTGTCTTTGATGGTCTCGCAAAGAATTTGTAGTAAATTTTGGGTTATTTTTTTTATAGTTAGTGACTACATATAGAAGGAAAGGAAGGAAGGATGTTTTGAAAGTTTTATCAACCAGGAATTCATTTTTAAGATCAACAGTCCCAAAGGATGGAGCAGCACAACTCAAACCAGTAAAAATAATCCACCACACTGGCTGAACAATAAAGGAAACCACCAGGATTAGCGAACACCACAGTTTATCGCTTTCATCTCAAAAAGACTTCTTCAGAATAAAATAATCATACAAATGTTAACTGCTTAAATATCAAATCCTTAATTGAATAATAAACCAATTAAAAATATTACACCATTTAAAGAGCCAAAGTAAAAAAACATACTAAAACATAAAAACATGCCATTTTAGGACTTTCAGCCTTCTACTCTTTAGAAAACATTTCATATTTACAGAATCATTATTGCCGGGTAATTTGTCAGCTCCCAGACTTTCTGAGACAAATACGATAAACTGTGGTGTTCGCTAATCCTGGTGGTTTCCCCTTTATTGCTCAGCAAGTGTGGTGGATTATTTTTCCTGGTTTGAGTTGTGCTGCTCCATCCTTTGGGACTGTTGATCTTATTAGTCTTTATTTCTCCTGTGGATGACTGGCTTGAACGAGGATCCCTTAATGGAGGTGTCCATTCACCCTACACCTGGTACTTCTGATTCAAGTGATGTCCACTTGCTTTCTATGCTTGTCAGTTCTATGAAAGATATGAAAAAGACCTTGGAAACTTTACTGGCAGTTAATTATAACAAGAAGACTCCACCAGAGTTTCTTCCTTGAGTTCGGAAGATGAAAGTGTGGATACTGTTAAAGAAAGGGTCTCTACTGCCCATCATTCTAACAATGGTGATAATTTTTTTGTGATATTAAGGCAGTAATGAATAGTAATTCTGACTATTTTGATGGATATCATTTAACTGTAACATCTTTCTCGAAGAATGGCAGAGATGTAGAGGTTGAGAAAGAAGCTAAACATCTTCTGACTATTAAAAAAGTCCTTAAAAAAATATAGGACTTTAGTTGTGGAGACCAAGTATTTTGATAAGTGCATACAGGTGGGTGTCGTACCTAACGGATCGCGCTTAAGTGCCCAAATGATGTGCTGTCTATTTTTTCTGAACTGACTACATTTTTTTCTAAAACTGGATTAGAATTCTTAAAACTACTTGCCCATAATAGACCACGGATATCTGATGTCTGAGATGAAATTATAAAGACCGAGGCCTCTTTTCAAAAGTTAATCTGTAAAATGCCATCACTCAATAGAGATTATTCCAACATGTTGACTAGTATTGAGGATTTTGAGACCGGGTTGGTTCAGAGAAAATTTAAAAAAAAATGCCAATAGACATAGATGATTATAGTACAAACTCAGCTTTTTCCCATTTCTCTGATGTAAAAGATGCTCTTGATTCGCTTTAAGGCTCGATCAGCTACTAATGGTTGCTATGACTAACTTCTTTCTCACCAGGGGTCTGTGGCTTCCAACCGAGATTTCAAAAGGGTTGACATCAGCTACGTTACTTCCGTTTCCTCTAATAATATGGAACAGCACAAAGTAGAACAGAATGGTGCTGTTCTTAATGAACAAGTTTTAGTTACTGACCATTTCACTCAGACATTTGATGAGGAAGAAAACGCTTCTGTTGTCTCGGATATGGCAGGACAGAATTTTAATAATGTTGCAAAATTCCCTTTAGAAAAGAGACAGTCCACCAACCAGAATGGGACGGGCGATGCTTCCACATGCAAAGCCTCGGTGAGGAACAAAAAGAAATAGAACAAATAACTATAAATTTTCACAATGGTAATTATGGCATTCAAGTTTATAATTTATCTTAACATTTATTTACTACTGATCATCTGTCCATATTAGGTTTGGGGCTTAACTTTGTGCCGGCGAAAAGAATGAATTTAGGGCATACCTTACTGGATTTGAAAATTTTTGTTGGAAATTGAATTTAAGCTTAGTTTTTTCTGATGTGGATGTACAAAAGTGTATTTTTTGAAAACCTACTACTACTATTTCTCCCCCTTTATCCAACACTATTCGTGTTTTTGAAAGTTGTTGTCAGGAGGAAATTAGAAAATTGGGTATGATCAAACCTGATGTAAAGTATTACAATCTTAGTAAAGCCCAAACTTTGGCCTTAAAGGAACTGAAAGGCTTAAACCATCTTAGTTTCATGAAAGCCAATAAGGGTGGGGGTTTGGTTGTTTTGTAACAGCATAAATATGTACAGGCTATAGAAAAAATGTTCGATAAACTTGAATATTTACTTGTGGATTACAGTTATGTTCATTGAGCCTACCAACGTATACGTACTCAATCATATGAACTTTTTATGGATGGTTATATTATCGGAGACAAGTATGAATTTATGAAGGTTCAGCATCCCCTTTTGGCAACCCTTTTCCCCAAAATTCATAAAGATTTGAACAACCAAACTTTTAGGCCCATTGTCTCTACTCCTCATTCGGTGACAGAAGGTATTTCTTTGGTAATAGTCTACATGTTAAATCCCCTGGTGCAAAACATGGAATTTTTTATTATTTTTTAGATAAAATCAGAAATTTCAATATTGGTTACTCTTTTGATCCTAGTAAAAATAGGTGGATATTCAATTATCTACTTGCACACCACATGATGAAGGAACTGATTTTGTTAGACATTTTTGGGGTCTACTGCATATGTCACAAATAACATTTTTGTTTTATGCACGTTCTTGGATCTCGTGCTTAATAATTATTTTTTGTTTAATGAAAGAATTTATAAACAGCTGAGAGGAGTGGCAATGGGGTCAGAAGCAGCCCCTGCCTATGCCAATATTGTGCTTGGCTGGTGGGAACAAAGTGTTCTGAAATCTATTTTGGAGCAGCACAATATTATTTTTTACGTCAGATTTGTGGACAACCCACTTTTTATCCTGGAGGGTGATATGGAGCAAGTTACTGTTTTTTGTGAAATTATAAACAACTCTTCTGAATTTTTGAACTTTATCCTAGGAAGTGTGGGTTTGTCTGTTCCTTTTTTAGATGTTATTTTGACATAGAACAATTATAAGTATAGCAGTGGTATTTATAGAAAATAAACTTTTAACAGTTATTTGCATTATTCGAGCAACCATCTTGTTTTCATGAAGAATAATATTCCTTAAGGCCAGTTCATACGTGCGTCTCGCATGATTTCTGATAATGCTTTTGAGAATGAAATTACTTTCATTCTAGGGTTGTTTTTAGACAGAAAAAAGAAGTTATGTTCTTACCATAACGTTCCATCTGAGTAGTACACTTCATTCTTCTACACATATGGGTATAAAGATCCGTTTCGGATCCGAGCCGGCAAAACTTTTCAAGCATCAGCTCAGAGCTCCAAGCTCCTCCCTTACCTATATTACATCACTTCCTCCTATCTAGCCCCAGATCGAGTTTGCTGACACTAAATGGCAACATAACCACAATCCTAAACAGGAAAAACCTGAAGAGTGAGGGGGATGGAGGGAGGAAAGGTGCAGAAGAATGAAGTCGACTACTCAGATGGAACGTTATGGTAAGAACATAACTTCTTTATCTGAAGTAGTTGACTTAATTCATTCTGCACATATGGGACAGAGTCTCCAGCTACTAGTATTCCTGGGAGGCCCCTATGGAAGGATATTTCTGAGCACCGCAGAGCCAAAGGATGCTCTTCCTCTAGAAATAATATCCAATTTATAATGAGAGATGAATGTGTGCAAATTGGCCCAAGTCGCTGCCGCACAGATATCGTCTAACGGAACTCTTGACCAGAAAGCTGCAGAAATGGCCATTGCTCTAGTGGAATGAGCCTTCAATACACCAGGAGGAGATAAGCCTTTGTCGTTATAAACATGTGCAATACAAAGAGTGATCCACCTTGCTAAGGACACTTTCAACACTGCTTTGCCCAAAAATGGTTTAGAAAAAGAGACAAACAACTGATACGACTTCTGGGAGGGTTTAGTCCAATGGAGGTAAAAACAAAGCTGTCTATGGACATCCAATAAATGAAGCTTACGTTCACCTCTATTTTGGAAATTTGGGAAGACTGGCAAATTTATAGACTGATTAATATTGGCTGCTGAGGACACTTTGGGAAGAAAGGAAGGATTCGTACGCAGCAAAACCCTATACTTGTGGAAAACCAAATAGGGGGCAAGGAGGATAAGGCCTGCAACTCTGAAACTCTCTTGGCTGAAGTGATGGCGACCAAGAAGGCTGTCTTCCACGACAAAAACTTCATCGGAACTGATCCGGCTGGCTCGAAAGGAGGAGAGGTCAAAGCCTGAAGGACTAGTCAGATCCCAGGGGGGCACTGTTTATTTAACTGGAGGTCGCAATAAAAAAGTGCCCTTCAGGAAAGCTTTACACAATTTGGCAGAAGCCAGAGCAACCTTATTTTCACCCACATGAAAATTAGAGATGGCAGCTAGCTGAACCTTGATGGTGGAAGCACTTGCGCCTGATCAAAAAAGACAAGCCAGAAAATCCATTTTGACGGAGACGGGGGCTGTAAACGAGTTCTGATTGCGCTGAGAGGCCCAAATGCAAAAACATCTCCACTTGCTATTGCAGAGTTTCCTAGTGGAGGCTTTAAGAGAAGCTAACAGAATTATTCTTAACAGGGGACGAAAGTCCGGGAGTCCTGATGATCATGGGAACTGGAGCAGCCACGCTGTCAGCTTGAGACTGTCCAGGTTGGGCAGGGGCAAGCCCGACGGGTGAGAGATCAGATCCGGGCATGGATCTAGAGTCCATGGAGGAGCCAACAGGTGAGGCCATAGAAAGGGAAACCACACTTGATGCAGTCAGAAGGGAGCTAAGAGAATGACTTTGCACTGCAGCCGGCAAGCTCTCTGAAGGAATTTCGGAATAAGAGGTAACGGGGGATAAGCATACAGTAGCCCGGAGGGCCAAGCATGGACCAGAGCATCCCTGGGGACATCCCCCGGAGGGGGGATCAGAGCGAAGAAATTGCTGCACTTTGCGTTGGAAGGAGACGTGAAGAGATCGCAGCAAGGTTGACCCCAAACACGGAAGATCTCCGCCACTGAATGTTTCAGAGACCACTCTTAAGGCAGAAGGATTGCCCTTGCTGAGACAGTCCGCTAGAATGTTGAAGCGTCCCGGGATATGCGTTGCGATGAGAAATCGGCTGGTGGATATGGCCCACTCCCAAACCCTCATGGCCTCGCGACAAAGGGGGTGGGATCGGGTCCCTACCTGTTTGTTTATATACCAGACTACAGACATGTTGTCTGATTGAGTGGCTACCATCCCCGTAGGTAGGACAGGGTGGAAGGCTCTCAACACTAAAAGCACTGCCCTTATCTCCAGGACATTGATGTGGAGCTTGGTCTCTGGAGGGGACCACGTGCCTTGAACCGTTCTTCCCAGGAAGTGCCCCTCCACCCGAGCTGGGAAGCATCCGTGGTCACCGTGGCTTGAGCCGGAGGGGCTAGAAAGCTGTGCCCCGCAAAAAAGTCCGCTGATTGAAGCCACCACTGGAGTGACGTTCTGCATGTCTGAGTGATTCGGATGTGGAAATTCATCGGAAGGTCTAGTCAGGACCATTGAACTGCTAGATTCCACTGAAGGACTCTCATGTGAAGACGTGCAAGAGGGAGGATAGAGATTGCGGCTGCCATCGAACCCAGGGCCCTGAGAACATCGGCTGCTGTGACTACCAAGTGATCCAAGATCTCAGATACGTGGAGTCTGAGATTTTCTATCCTTTCCGGGGTGAGAAACACCTTTGACTGAATTGAATCCAACCATGCCCCGATGAAGTCTATGATCTGAACCGGAGCCAGGTGGGACTTGTTGATATTGATAGTGATGCCTAACTTGTGAGCCAGACCGAGGAAGTAGTGTAGGGCCTGACAAGAGGTGTTTGGTGGATGCAGCGAAGAGCCAGTCGTCTAGGTAGGGGAATACCTGAATGCCCTACCAAAGGGTAGGGCTCTGAATTGAAAGTGACTGCCCCCTAGCCGGAAGCGTAGAAACCTCCTGGAGCTCCTGTGGACCTAAATGTGATAGTAAGCGTCCTGGAGGTCTAACGAGCACATCCAGTCGCATTCTCTCAGAAACGGTAGAATGGACTGTAGAGTGACCATCTGGAATTTTTGTTTCTCTACTGACAGGTTGAGGATAGACAGGTTCAGAATGGGCCCGAGGTCCCCTGTCTTCTTTGGCACTAAAAAGAACCTGGAGCAGATGCCGGATCCGGATTGATCTGGGGGGGATCGGCTTGATGGCTTGTTTTTGTAACAACTTCGAAACCTCTAAAGCTGCAGCCTCCCTGTCAGCGGGTGGAACATCTGGAAGGCGTGCTGGAGTTTTGGGACATGAAATGAAGGGGATAGAATATCCTCTGGACATGATGTTTAACACCCAGCGGTCTGCAGTAATGGACTCCCATACCACTGGATGTAAGGAAAATCTTCCCCCGACTGCCTCCAGAGTAGAGCAGCCGGGCAACCCCTCAGGGTTGCTGTGCGGGTTTGTCGGAAAAGGGTTCCCTAGACCCGAAGTTTCTGGGACCCCCTCTGCCTCTGGGACGGCATCAGTCTTGTCCCCCTTTGCCTCTGGGGGACGAATATTCCTGAGTGTCACGAAAGGACTGTGATTTCCGGAACCACATCTTTTTTTGCCCCTTTTGGTTCCTGGAATAGGACCACTGGGGGTTAGAGAAGCGGATTCCGACGGCCGACAAACTCTTTCCGTCCTTCTCACTCTGGGTTAGTGTGTCACATACGGTCTTCCCAAAGAGGGATGATCCATCGAATGGGACATTGATGAAAGATGCCTTAAAGGGGTCCGCAAATTGACACAGCCTGATCCAGGCATGTCGCCTCAAAGCAACGCCTGTACCTGCAGCTCTAGCGGCACCCTCCATGGCATGAGAGAGGAGATGCATAGAGGTATTAGTCACCGATTTCAGTGTAGTCATCTTGGCAGTAAAGGACTGCTTGTCCTGCTGTGACAGAGATTCTGGGGGCGACTCAGCTCCAATATAAGGTCTTGCTGCAGCCAAATGACATGTGCCAAGTAATTCAGCACACGAATAGAAAGTGTCGCTGACGAGTACATGCACTTTCCAAAACGATCCATCGACCTGGACTCCTTGTCCGGTGGATGAACAGAGGAACTCTCCTGTGCTAGTTCCTTCTTTGTAGCAGCTGCAACCTCCAAAGCATCTACCGGGGCTCCCTTGGACCATGCCTGCCTGTCCGATGGTGGAGAAAGAATTTTGTCTGGTCTTTTGGGGATAGGCTCTGCAGTGTCAGGATCCTTCCATGCCCTAGTGGTGATGAAGTCCACCAAAGGGTCAGCTGGTGGGGAGACCCAGAAAGTAAATGGGCCCGCGCCAAAGGCATCCAGGAATACGGACTCATCCGCAGAGGGTTTGGGAGCTGACCAACCTCCTCTTTGGCGGAGGATCTCCATAATGTCTCCAAATGAGACATCCTCGGGAGGTGATCTGGGGGAACCCTCTCCTTCATCCAAGTCCGTATCAGTGGTAATGGACTCGGGAGTCCAAGTGCCTCCTCTTGCACTTACACTTACGAAGTTCCTCTCCAGTGTGACACTCTGGAGAGGATTCGTAAGCCTCCGGGGGTTCCCTGAGGGGAACGGCCTGGGGCTGCCTTGGCACGGGTTGTCCCTGAGACAGGGCAATGGGAACAGAATCCAAAATCGGGGGGGGGGGGTCTGGGCCGGATCCGATGATGTGAGCTGTGGTCTCAACCCCTGGGAGAAGACCCTTTCCACTGTCCCGAATGCTGATGGAGAGCACGCCTCCATAGAACGTAAGGGAGAGGCTCTCCCTGGCACCAAAGCCGGAACCAGAGCCGACTGTGGAGTAGTCTGGGCACAGAGGGTGGGATCCGAAAGAACGAGATCCCGACTCTCGGGTCCGACTCCCCGACCACGGCTCCGAGAGTTCCCTGGATCCGAGATCGGATCCGAGGAACTCAAGGTGATGGCCGGCGTCGAGGAAACGAAAGGTCTTGGACCCAAAAACTCCGAAGCATCTGGTCGGATTGGGGAAGGAGCAAAAGGGTGGAACACAGTAGCAGAAGAACCCTCACCAATTGGAGAGGGTCCTGGTAAGACCCCCATCTGAATCTGGCTCTGGATGAACCTCCTCATCAGCCTGTCCATATCAAGTTCGGATACACTCAGAGTCGATCTGGAGGGAGCAACAGACTCTGGTCTGGGTCGGATCAGAGGGGAGTGCCTCGGCTCCAATGGCTCCGGTGAGAAACAGGGAGAGCGGAGCAAAGGAGAACGAGACCTAGATATCTTAGCAGAGGGACTGGAAAAAGACTCCCTGTCCGGAGACCTTTTCCTGGGCCTGTCTCTCTCTTTATGGTGCCTCTCTTTCTCCCATTTGTCCCTACCTCTCTCGGACGACTCCAAAGAAGCAGGCCTGGCAGGAGGTTGAGTCCCTGCCTGCACAGACTCACTGGCTGAAGAGGAAACAGAGGCAGACTCCAGGGCAGAAGCAGGTAGCAAGCCTTTGGCCACAAGCTTAGCCCGATGATCCTTAAACGCCCTAGGGTTAAACCCCGAACAAATGTCACAAGATAGTTTATGACCACACTCTGTGCACTTTTTGAAGAGAACCTTAGTCTGTTCCACCATAACAATGACAGGAAAAAAAAAAAGCCCTAAACGGACCACACGCCCACACACACTAAACCGGGATGGGCCTAGGCAGGAACCAGAACACAAAACTACCACTACAGAATACAAATTAAAAACTTTTTTTTTTAACACGACGACCAAACGCGATGTAAGGGAGGAAAAAGGGAAGGAATTTACACTCGACAAATAGCAAAAAGTACCAAAAACCTTACCACCTAGCTAAGAGCTCAGAGACCACGATGCTGACTCAGAGCGGCAAACGAGATCTGGGGCTAGATAGGAGGAAGTGATGTAATGTAGGTAAGGGAGGAGCTTGGAGCTGATGCTTGAAAAGTTTTGCCAGCTCGGATCCGTATACCCATATGTGCAAAATGAATGAAGTCAACTACTTCAGATCTATCCTTTAGAATTATTAAATAAATTGGCTGATGAAATCAGTGGACGCAGGACTTCTGATTTTCCCCCTATTTTATTATGTGGATTTAAGGTTTCCAAATTATAATTTAGGTGATGGCATACCTAGTGCCATTAAAGATTATGGTATTTCCTGCGTTTTAGATATGTCTATAGATTGGAATAGTAAGCAAGAATTGGAACATTTTAAGGGGGAATGCTGATTATTTAAAGTTGTTGGTGACAAGCCTAGGTTTACATAAAAAAATACCCATGGTCTAAAAAAGCCAACAATTTGATACTTTTGCCAAAAAACACATCCAAATAGGTAGACGCAATAAGGGGATGTACAAGTATGGTTTGTGCGCTTCTTGTAGATTTATCATGTTGAACTACCCCATTTGTATCAGACTAACCCCACAGGTGGGGTATATGACTAATACACAGGGTACTGTTTACATTGCTATTTGCTCTTCTTGTAGCGATTGTTATATAGGTATGACTACAAGGACTTTGAGCAAAAGAATTAAGGAACATTATTATTGTATTAAAACCAAAAATACCAACAATGCATTATTTAAACATTCTATAAAATGTGTGGGTTATAAAAAGTTCCTATTATCTGTTTTAGAACATGTACTGCGGTGGTGGTGCTGTGGCGACCCCTAACCGGGAAAAGCCGAAATACACAACCACAACCACAACAACATGTAGTGCAGAATATCAGGGGTGGTTCTTTTAAGGACCTTGTTGAAGAAAAAGAAACCATGTGGCAGCTAAGGCTGGGAGCTGACAAATTACCAGGCATTAATGATTCTGTAAATATTAAATGTTTTTTTTTTTTTAAATAGAAGGCTGAAAGTCCTAAAATATGTTTTTTTTTTTTTTTTTTTTTACTTTGCCTCATTAAATAGTGCAACATTTTTTAAATTTGTTTATTATTCAGCTAAGGATTTGATATTTAAGCAGTTACATTTGTATAGTTATTTTATTCTGAAGAAGTCTTTCTGAGATGAAAGCGATAAACTGTGGTGTTCGCTAATCCTGATGGTTTCCTTTATTGTTCAGCCAGTGTGGTGGATTATTTTTACAGGAATTAATTTTTATAGCAGGTCAAATACTGTATGGATAATTACTCAGATGCAATGTTCCTACAGAGAATGCAGACTGTGGATGTTATGAGGAAATGCAAGAGATGTAAAACGAAAGTTATGTACTCACTACAGCAATATATCTGTGTTGTGTGTTTCAGTCCTTCCTTAACATATGGGTCTTCAGATCAGGGTCAGATCCAATTTCGGCCACTTTCCAGCTTTGGATAAAGTTCTCAGGTTCCTTACCTTATCCATAATTATTCCATATTGAGGAGATGCAAAGAGATCACAGCAAGGTCACTCCCAATGGCTGAATATCTGCTCCACAGCTACTGGATTAACAGACCACTCGTCAAGTAGGAGGATAGACTTGACCGACCTGTCTGACAACACACTCTACTTCCTGGTAATATGCATTGCTATTAGAAAATCAGTCAGAAGATATCCCCCATTGCCACATTCTCATGACCTCTTGACATTAACAGATACGATCCATTTCTTCCTTTTTACTTGATGTACCAGATGACTGCCATGTTGTCTGTCTAGCCAGAGATCACATCTGAAGGGAAAAGAGTCCTGAAAACCCTCCAATGCTCAGAGGACTGCTGTCATCTCAAAGACACTGATTGATTGCGACCACATACCTTGCACTGGAGGGTAGCTAGATGCGCATCAATGGACTTTCTTTGGTCTGCTGGCAAGGTCCCTGGGAGAGATTTTGAGATCTTCTTGGTCAAATCTCTTTCTGAAAATGTGTAACATGCCACATAATTCAATGCCCTGATTAAGAAGGTAGATGAAGCACAGACTCTCTTCTCAAATCTGTCCATCGCACAAGACTCCCATTTTGGTGGACAGAGGAGCTTTCGTCTACTAAATTCCTTTTTGCTGGCTGTTGCAATACCATGGAAGCCACAGTTCAGCCCTTGCTAGCATGGCAAGGTACTTATGGTTTCCTAGGAAAGGGGTAAGCTGTGTCAGTCTCCTTCCACTCTAGCTTAGAGATGAGGCTTGCCATCTCATCCATGGGCAGAATACACAAGATGTAGACAGGCCAGAACCAAAAGCTTCTCTAAAAACTGAGCCTTCTGGAGAAAGTGTATGGGAGAACCATCACCCTTTCAGTTTAAGCAGTTCAAGGATTTCTCCAAATGAAATGTCCTGAAAGGGGATCTGAGGGAACCTTCTACTTCAAAATCATTATTAGTGGTGAGAGACTCTTGAAGGGCATCCAGGTGCCTTCTTTTGTATGTATGCTTCCTGTGTACCTCATCAGAGGGATATTCTGGAGAGGACACAAACTGATTTGGTCTTCTCAAGAGGAGTTGGCTCAAGACATATGGTTACTGGCTGTCCTGACAGGGCAAGAAGAGTAGGTTCTGTACCATGGGAATCCTTTGGGGGAGGGATTGCTCTAAACTTGAGAGGGTAGACTTTGCTCTGGAATGACACAGTACTCTCTCGAAAGCCAAGCTCGATACAGCTCTAAGGAGCCAAGCCTTAGCAAAGTGTCCAAAGGAGGTTCAACCTCAGACACTGCATGGTACGGATCAGAGGCTGAAGTCAGAGCAGACCTGTCGAACGATGAGGCTCGGATAGGGAAAAACAGTTTTGAAGACATTGGATTCCGAACCTCTCTTGTTGGAGTCAGTGCAGACCATTCAGCTCTAAGACTCAGATGTCTATGAGGCAGTCAGAGCAGACCAAATCAAAGAACTTATCCATGTCGTGGAAAAACAAAGCCTAGGCTTTGAAACAGACATGCCCCATGTGAAAGTTGGATCAGAGAAGGAGCAACTACTGAAGGGAGGGAAGAAACTATTCCCTTGGGCCCTGTGACAGCCAGAGCTGGGAGGACCCACAACTAGATCTCAGTCCATAGAAATCTCCTCTTCATCTTGTCCACATCTGATTCAATAAGGCTCCTTGTAGATCTGGCTTACCACACAGATGAACCAGCAGAAAGGGATCTAGATAATGGTACTGCTTTTCCTGCAATATCAGTGAAAGAAGCATAGGAGAAATTGGCTCTGGTGAAAACCTTGGAAGTGTGTTGGATTTGATGAGTATCAGATCAGAGAAAAATGTTGGCTCCAAGAGTTTTGCAATTTTGAAAACTGGATATCAAGGGAATGTGCGATCTGGAGACCTCTTTCTTCAGGTTACTGATATCACTTTTTCTTTGTCTTTAGTTTCCCCCATAGGTTTTTTACCTGGTTTCTTTAAAGGAGGAGAAGAATTTGCAGAAACTGAAGGGATGCCCTCTCCCACAGGTGATGGAAGAAACCCTTTCGTAATTAGTTTAGTTTGTCACCCCACAATGGCCTGTTGACTGAAAGAATTCTTAAACCCAGAGGGTTTCTTCAGCATCCTGAAAGGAAAACAGGAAACAAGGTACAAAAAAAAACTGATATGAGCAATTCTCAGCTGCAGTAAAAGCTACTGTAAATAGCAATTTGTAATAAATATAAAAATAAAAATCCTTTTTTCGGGGTGGGGGGAGGAAAGGCCGATGCTTAAGGCAAAGCTCAACAGAAGAGGTTAGGTGAAGAGGCTAAGAAAAGGATAAAAGTAAGAAGAAAAAAAATTAAACTAAGGTGTTTATACACACACACACATATATATATATATATATATATGTATATATATATATATATATATATATATATATATATATAAATAAAACACATATACATAGGTTTACTACTGAAATCTCGTAGTGCCGGTAATCAAACAGCATGTGTTCAAAAGCTAATTTTCAAAAGGGCACAATGCCAAACCAGACTACAACAAATACACAATACTGAATGTGCAGTGTAATTTGGTAGTCTTGAGTTCGGTACTTTGAGTGGAGACCACGGTACAGTGAGGAACAGGGAATTTACCCATTTCCTCACTGTAGTGCGATCTCAGAGGTAGTATATATCATTTGCAGAGGGTGCGGGGATTGCAGGGGGGCTTGCCCCCCTGCAAAATAGTAAAAAAAAATTACTGTTGACTTGACAGTCTAATGGTAAGTTACGCTTCATAGCTTGGGTGAGTGACGTAACCTAATGCTATGTCGAATACATTGAATTATGCTGGACAGGTAATTTAGTTTCGCTATTATGCCTTTTAGACATTACGTATTTCTACGTTTCACGTTGACATTTACCATCGGTCGATCAATGTGTTTTCCACATTTCAACAGTAAATCATATATGTACGTGTGTGTGTGTGTGTGTGTGTGTGTGTGTGTATGTATATATATATATATATATATATATATATATATATATATATATACATATGTATACATATAAACATATATATATATATATATATATATATATATATATATATATATATATATATATGGGCCTGTATCACAGGATAGACTCTTCGGAAAGTCAAACATAATACGGCCAAAAACATTTCCTAAAAGTTGAAAATAAAATGACAAAAACCTATGTTTTTGCAAGGAGAAGCAAGACCCCCTGTGCCCCCAACACCCTCTGCAAATTATATATGCTAACTCTGAGGTAGATTTCCACCCAATTCCCTGACCCCCCCCCCCCCCCAAAACTGCAGTGTCCATGCAATACAAATGCTTTGACTTTTTCAGAAATTCAACCATATGAAGTTGGACTTTCCGAAGAGTCTATCTTCTGAAGGGGCGCTGACATATATATATTATACATATGCACACATACATACATACATGTGTGTACATATGTGCATACATATCAATTCACTTATCCACTGCTAAGCACCAACAAATCCATCCTATCCTTGTGGCAACAAATGAGATTGGAGGAAGCTGGGTCAAGAAAGGGAATTATGGTTAAGGGGAGGAGATGAGTGAGCACCAGAGCCAAAGCTTGCAAGTAGACACTGAGGAACAGACAGAAATGACATCATCAGATATGAAGTTTAGATCAACTTTCCCTGTGATGTTTAAGGTGTTTTTAGTGGAAGGTGCACAAACTCTTATCACTGCTGTGGAACCAACAGCCAAGTTGAGAAGTTATAAACCAAAAGAAACGGCTGCAGATTGCTGGAAAAACTTGAATCAGGAACCGGCAATAGCGTAAAAAACAAAATTAAAACTTGTTTTCTACGCTATTGCCGGTTCCTGATTCAAGTTTTTCCAGCAATCTGCAGCCGTTTCTTTTGGTTTACAAGTTGAGAAGTTGTCTTGTTTATTCATTTCTCAATGTAAAGGAGATGGAATATATGGCACCTGTGTGACTCTTCAAATTTGGAGGGAATGGAAGATGAATGAGACAAGATGAATAAAATGAATGGAAAAGGGAGGATATTTCTGTGTACTGCTGTAAGAGAGCATGATGGTAGAATTTCAACATGGCTCTAACAGTAACCTACCATAGGTAATTATGCTGTACATTTAAAAACGTTTTATCCTTTTTCTTTTTATCACTAAACTACTGCTTAGAAGATTACTCACACTTGACATGAGGTGTTATATGTCAGAAATATCTGGAGATTTATTTGCAGAAAAACTTGAACTGTCTATTAGATTTATTGAGAATTAAGTGCATGGTAATTAAGGGTGGGCATTCATTTATTTTTCTTATACCTCCAAGTGCTTCATTAAAAGAGCAGAGTACTTTAGATTTCTGACAATTATAGTGACAGCAGATCTATCACAGATAAGTTAAATTGGTATGAGCATGGTAAGTGTGCTGCAGAAGATGACATTTTCAAATTAAGTAGGGACTATGAAAATAACAATGATAATCAACTGTGCAAAAACAGGTAACTTATATGTCAGATGCATTTGTTTCAGAAATAAGGCAGCCCTGGTAACAGAAGAGCTTACTTTGCTGCACATTTGTGAGAGATTTTACACTAAAATGTTTGTTACAGATTTTGATTTTATTAACTAGTTATTTAACATCATTTAATATCAATGTTGAAATCTGTTATTGTATTAGTTGCCGTACATACATAACATTCATAATAATAAAGAATGGACAATGATATTTCGTATGACTAGACATTCAATAAAGTGGGTGAATGTTGGAAAATGGCCAATGTGACTATAGTAAGAAGTTATGCACTCACCATAACGTTCCATGCGAGTTGTTCCATCTCGTCTTCATTCTTCACTGACAGGTTCAGAGCTGATCTATAGGCTCAGACACGGCAGTTAGCAAACTTAAGGTTTACCAGTAGCTCGAAACCAAGCCCCTTATCCCATGATGCACTGCTGGAATTATCTCGGATCTTGTTTGCTGCATGTACCATATCCCTGTAAGAGAACTACTCTCCCAAGAGAAAGGAGGACTAAATAACCAGGATGGGACTAGCCTCTAGATCAACTATCAGCCAGGTGGGGGATGGAGGGACGGACGAACGTAAGAATGAGGGCGAGACGGAACAACTCACATGGAATGTTATGGTGAGTACATAACTTCTTAATGTGAAGTTGTTCAATCTCACCATTCATTCTTCACTGATGGGTAGCATCCCTAGCACCCTGAATCTTTTGTGGCTCATGGGAGTACATTCTTCAGGACCACAGACACAAAGGAAGCCCTATCTCTGGAGGTCTTATCAGCTCTGTAAGGAGTGATAAAGGTATGAGGTTTAAACCAAGTGGCTGCAGCACAAATGTTATCAAGGGGTAATTTGGCTTAAAATGCAGAAGATGTAGAAACTGCTTTGGTAGAATGAGCTTTAATCTTATGTAGTAAGGGCATATTAGCAGCTGAATAAACAAAAGTGATACAATCAGATAGCCATTTAGAAAGCATGGTTTTAGCCACTTGTCTACCTTTTCTAGCTTCAGAGAAAGACACAAAAAGCTGGTCTGATTTTCTAACATCTTTTGTTCTGTCCAAATAATATCTGAGCTGTCTGTGAACGTTAAGTTTGTGCAGCATGTACTCTGATTTGTTGGAATGGTTAGGGAAGAAGACTGGCAACTCAATGACTTGATTGATAATTGATTCAGAACAAACTTTAGGCAAAAAAGAGAGGTTTGTCCTAAGCGATACTCTATCAGCATGAAAAATCAAATAAGGAGGGCTGATAGATAAAGCTTGAAGTTCTGACACTCTGCAGGCAGAAGTAATAGCCACCAGAAATATTGTTTTCCATGATAAAAATTTGAGATCACAAGATGATGCTGGTTCAAATGGGGGAAGAATCATGCGAGACAGCATAAAGTTTAGATTCCAAGGAGAATAGGTTTTCACTGGAGGCCTTATGTGGAAGGTCCCTTTGAGGAAAGCCTCGGACTTGTGGGACATTATGTTTAGCCCATCCACTCCTAGATGAAAGTTAGACATAGCAGCCAACTGGACCCGAACTGTAGCAGCTGCAGCTCCTTCATTAAAAATCATACTCATTCCTGAACCAGTAAAGCATTCCGTCAACAAAATACTAAAAAAGACTGGAAGTGAAGAACGCTGACTCCACAGACTCCAGAAACGCTCGCTGCTCACAAACAATATCCAAACCACTAGCAATGATGCAAATACTGTGTAAAAATACACCAACCACTTGAATGGTTAAAAAAAATCTTCATTTAATATTCCATGAGTTAAGCGCTTTCACTCACACAACTGGGAGCTTCATCAGAACAACTATAAAAAGAGAGAGTGCAGTTTAAATACTCTGTTTGGCGCCAGAATCCGTGGAGTCAGCGTTCTTCAAAAATCATAGTCAAGAATTCTAAAATGGACGTCCAAGGGGCTTGATAAGAATCAATGTTCTGCTTAGAAGCCCATATGGAAAATCTCTTCCACTTACTAAGATATAGTCTTCTGGTGGACGGCTTAGGAGACAAGAGAATCTTTCTTGTTTCATCAGAAAGATCATGAAGCCTGGCTATGAGGGGAACTGCAGCAGCCAAGCTGTGAGCTTCAGTGACTGCAAGGAGGGATGGAGGTCCCCCAACAGATGTGTCAGAAGGTCTGGAACTGGGTCCAGAATCCATGGATCCTCCAATAGATGATGATGATGATGATGATGATGCTGAAGAAATGGGAACCAAATCTGCCAAGGCCAATGTGGGGCTATGAGGATGACAGTCCTTCCCAGCAACATTGCTTTCTGTAGAAGTCTGGGTAAAAGAGGGATTGGAGGGAATGCATAGAGGAGGCCTGGGGGCCAATCATGTACGAGTGCGTGTCTCGGGGGAATCAGGGCAAAGTAGCTTCTGCATTTGGTGCTGACGTGACTGGCAAAAAGATCACAGCAAGCCTGGCCCCATTTGTGGAAAATCCTGTCAGCAATTTTTTTGTTTGAGGGACCACTCGTGTGGCAACAAAACTGCTCTGCTCAGTTTGTCTGCTATCACGTTGGATCTCACCGGGATGTGCGTTGCCAACAGAAATTGCTGGGAGGACACAGCCCACTGCCAAACTCTGAGGGCTTCTTGGCAAAGGGGGTAAGACTTGGTCTCGCCTTGCTTGTTCAAGTACCACCAGACTGACATGTGGTCTGTCTGAATTGTAATCGTCCCTAGAGGAAAAGGATCCTGAAAGTACTGCAATGCCAGAAGTACAGCTATCATCTACAGAACATTGATATGCAGAGGTGTGACTCTTGATCCATCCACATGCCTTGGGCAGTCATTCCTTGAAAATGCCCCCCCCTATCAGGGAAGCATCCGTGGTCACAGTGGCTACTGGAGGGGAAAGAACAAAAGGACATCTTATAGTTACATGAAGAGACGTCAACCACCACTGGAGATTTCTCCTGCAAGAGTTTGTAATCAAAATCATATGACTCACTGGAAGTTCCTGATAGGACCATTGGGTGAACAACAGCCATTGAAGAATCCGCATGTGCATCCTTGGTAATGGCATGGCCAAGACCGCTGCAGCCATCAAACCTAATACTTTTAGGACTTCTGCAGCTGGTGCTCTGTCCTTCAACACTAATAAGTTGACATGCTGGCGAAGGAGAAAGATCCTCTCGATTGGAAGTCGTAGAGTGGTGGTTGAAGTGTCTAACTCTGCCCCTATAAAGACAATATGCTGCGATGGCGACAAGGCAGATTTTTCTGAGTTGATTGTAATGCCTAAGTGATGGCAGAGTGTCAGAGTGTATTCTCTTGCTTGAGTAAGTTGATGCCCGGTGGTGGAAGTAAGGAGCCAATCGTCTAGGTACGGAAACACCTGGAATCATAGATGCCTAAGATGAGCCATGACCACTGCCATGCATTTGGTGAACACTCTGGGGGCTGTAGTGAGAACAAAGGGCAGAGCTCGAAACTGATAATGATTGGCTGCCAGCAGGAAACACAAATGATCTCTGGATGGCCTGGCCATCTTTTTGTGGTAGCATGCATCCTTGAGATCTACTGAGCACATCCAATTGTCTCTCCCTTAAAAGGGAAGTATTGACTGAAGCGTGATCATCTGGAACTTCTCTTTCTTTACAAATTGGTTGAGTCTGTTGAGGTCCAAAATAGGTCTCCAGTCCCCTGTTTTCTTTGCAACCAAAAAGAATCTTGAGAAAGTTCCGGATCCTATTTGCCTGCTGGGACTGGCTGGATGACTTTTTTTTTGCGGACCTCTATAGTTGCTTGTTCCCTGTAACTGGGTGGAACATCCGGGATTCTCTTTGGGGGCATTGGTTGGGTGAAGAATGGTATGAAATACCCTTAGGAAATAATACTTTGTACCCAGCTGTCGTTTGTTATATCTAGCCAGGCGTCTGGGTATAAAGATAAGTGACTCAGACTGCCTCCAGAGCAGGACAGTCGGGTCTCCCTTCAGGAGCGCTGATAGGGTTGACGAGAGAAGTGCTCTCTGTCACCCTGGTGTAGCAGACCCCCCTCTGCCACGAGAGTGGCGTCTTCCATTGTTATCCCCTCCTCTGCCCCTAGAGGGGGGTTGACCACGTGTCTTGAAAGGCTCCTTGGACTATTCGGAACCACATTTTCCCTCCCCGTTGGCCTTTGGGGTAAGGTCGAGTAGGGGTGGAAAAAAGGACTCCGACGGCAGACAGAATCTTTCCCTCTTGCTCACACCTGGTGAGAGTTTCCTTCACTTAGGGCCCAAAGAGAGATGAGCCATCAAAAGGGGTGTCAACAAATGAAGACTTAAAGGGCTCCGCGAAGGAACACAACTGCATCCAGGAATGCCGTCTTAGAGCAACTCCTGTACCTGCTGCTCTACTCGTCCCATCAGCTGTATATGATACGAGATGCATGGACTAGTTCACAATGGAATTTAGGGTAGTGAGCTGGGCGGCAACTTTGTCAGAAGCCCCTGCAACTACAGTACCCTGAAGATTATCCCCCAACTCCTCAAGGAGATCTCTTTCCAGTCTGAAGTGGGTCAAATAGTTCAGGGATCGGTGTGTAAAAGTCGCTGAACTAAACATGCGTTTCTCATATTGATACATGATCCTGGACTCTCTGTTAGGAGGATGGATCGTCGAGGAAGACTCAGACATTTCCTTCTTGGTGGCCACCGCCACCACCATGGCATCAACAGGGACTCTCTTGCACAAAAAAATCTTTATCTGCAGGGGCAGAAATGAACTTGTTGGGCCTCTGAGGGACAGGCTCCATGGACTCCTGTGATTCCCACGCCCTTCGAGAGACCAGCTGCATGAGCTCATCGAAGGGCAGAGACACCCAAGAGGTGGAAGATTGAAACACGAAAGCCTTCAGGAGAACTGACTCGTCATCAGTAGGGCATTTTGATTGCCAATCACCCCTCTGCCTAAGGATCTTGAGTATCTCCACAAAGGAGATATCCTCAGAGGGGGATCTTGGGGACCATTCTGACTCATCCAAGTCAGTATCAGATGTCAAAGGCTCCTTATAGGGATTCCAAGTATCTCCTCTTACACAATCTCTTCCTGGGGGCTTCCTCAGTGGGAGCCTGTGGGGAGGTCTCAGAAGAGGGGTGCCCTGTGGCGCTACCTGAGGCTCAGGGTCTCTACGCTTGGCCTGGGCGATGGAGGCAGAAGCGGACACAGGCACTATGGGGTAAGAAGAGGCCAGACCTGGTGTCGAGGATGTCTTTGGGGACAAGGATCTCCTCATGGCTTTGAAAGCATCACGGCTCTGATGTGAAGGAGTCGACGGACCTGAGGAAACCGCCATCCCCTCCCGCATCGAGGCCATAGGCTCAGAGCCGGAATTAGGAGAGGAGCTCATCCGAGCTGAGGCCCCGAGAGGAGTCCTGGTTCTTGGAATGACACCAACTGGAAAACAGCTTCCACTTTGATATGGTTTCATAGCAGGAGCAGTTTTTTTAGCCTCCTTCAATATCTGATGCGCATCCTCAGAAAAAAGGGCCTAAAAGGTATCAAAATTCTATTACCCAGGCAGTCAACTGAATCGTCATACTGAGTTGTATCGAACAACCCCTGTCTTGTGTGAGTAAATCCAGTCTGTGGTGATGCCTGTGGTAATTATACTTGGCCAGTTTCAAAAGAAGGGAGAATTACTGTTGCCTGGGTTTAAAGGGGAGCACTACTACAATCTTTGGAGATTCCTCTTGGATCTTTAGAAGAGCCCTGGATATCAATGGAAAGGGTATAAAAGAACAGAGGAACATTACCATCCATGAAAATAAGAAGGCATCTGCCTTCCAGGACTGTTTGCAAGGAATCCTAGAGCACCATTTATTTAGTTGTCAACCCTGAGAGGAGGCAAACAGATCTTTTTCAGGTGCCCCCCCCCCTTCCAAGCTGGATAAATTTTTGGAAGGCCCCCATTCATGAGGGTATGCATTGGTCCTTTTTTAGCTGGTTTACTACGTTTTGCTTTGACACAATGCATGAATCACTTAGAGTCAAAATCAGTTGAGTTGCTGCCTCGCAGGCTACAACAGTAAGTCTTGGAAGGGAGATGCGATCTGGTAACCCTTGTTTATGTACCACATCACTATGCTATCGTCTGTGAAAACTTGCAGAGGTTCTTGAGATCAGACATGATTTAGGGCTTTCACAGTACTTATAACCGCTAACATTTTTTGACATGTATGTGCTCTGTTTGCCTCGTTTGTTCCACATACCCTGAACTTTCGCCCATTTCGAAACTGCTTCCCATACCAGGTCTGAAGCATCTTTTGTAACATAGACTGAAGAGGAGATGGAAGGGATAATGGGAGATCCTGATCCTGAGAGAAAGTACAGTTGTGTACACTTACCATAAATGTAGATGTTCGAGTGTATTCACTGTTGCAGTCATTACATTTGGGTAATCTGCTGGCAGGTTGCCCTCAGTCAGCCTGATTAACACAGTCTTGGGTCCTGTGTCGGTTGCTGTCTCTTCTTCCAAGACTTCAGGTCGTCAGGGGGTATAAAACATGCAGCCGACGCCATTACATCAGCTTTTCTTGCCCCAGATGTCAGGTGCCCCCCAAATGGGGGAGCAAATAAAATTAAAAACACAAAAAATATACCTCCAATCCCAAAAGCAAATAAACCAAAAGGGCTTTTAAGCACAGTGAAAGAAAGTAGAGGTATAGCCATAGAAAAATAGGGGGCTGGAGGGAGGGTAACCAGGACTGCAACAGTGAACACACTCGAACATCTACATTTATGGTAAGTGTACACAACTGTACTATGTTCTTCGTGTTTCATTGTTGCAGTCATTACATTTGGGTAGATTCCCAAAGCTATGGTTGGGTGGAGGGAATTATACAGCATTAGGACCAGCTATAAGGCCCTGCAGGACAGCAGTGGCAAAGCCAGCTCTGGATTTAGAGAAAAGTGGTAAATGGTAATGTTTGGTGAACGTATGAACTGAACTCCAGGTACTGGCTTCTAGAATGTCCCTGGTAGAAACACCTCTGACAAAGGCTGTGGAAGTAGATGCAGCCCTGGTGGAATGGGATCTGATCCCCTGGGGGGATAGTTTTTCCATGGTGCATATAGCAGAAACAAATACAATGGCTTATCCATTTGGAAATGGTTTGCTTTGAAATAGACTTCCCCTCTGCCCCTGCAGCAAATGCCACCAGCAGTTGTTCAGATTTTCTTTGAGATTTTGTCCTGTTTAAGTAAAATCTAAGTTGCCTGTGTACATCCAATGAATGCAGAATCCGCTCCCCCTTTTTCTGTGGATTGGGAAAGAAAGTTGGCAAATGAATGGTCTGATTAAGAGCGACACTGGATACCACCTTAGGCATGAAGGATGGATTGGTCCTGAGAGATACCCTGTCCGCATGAAAAGTGATGAAAGGCTCCACTGCCATAAGAGCCTGTAATTCGGAAATCCTTCTAGCTGAAGTGACTGCTAAAAGGAAAGCTATTTTCCAAGAGAGAAATTTTAAATCTGCAGTAGCAGCTGACTCGAAAGGAGGGAGAGTGAGCTTTTCCAATACAAAATTGATGTCCCAGGCAGGGGTTGGAACTCTCCTGGGTGGTCTTAAGTTTTTGGCCCCTCTGAGATACTGCTTTAGCAGAGGATGAGAGAAGAGGGGAGGTTCTGTGTTGTAATGAGCTGAAATGGTTGAGGCATGCATTTTTATGGAAGGAAAAGGACAGGCCCTTGTGAAGCATCTCAGTTAAGTATTGTAAAATCTGAGGAATGCTGGGGACTGCTGTGCTTATCCCTTGAGATTGTTTCCAGGCACAAAATCGTTTCCATTTGTCAGCATAAGATTTTCTAGTACTACACCTTCTCACCTCCAAAATGACATTCATCACAGGTTTGCTGTGGGATGCTAAGGGTGAATTTAGGTGATTCGTCACGCTGCAAGATTCAAAGTTTGGAGCTGAGTGTGCAGAATTTGGTTGTTCTGCTGAGACAGTAAGTAAGATGTCTGAGGCAGGTGCCACGGTGGAAGGTGTGAAACATTGCGCAGGAGTGGGTACCAGTATTGGCGAGGCCAGTCTGGAGCAATCAAAATCATTTTTGGTTTGTCCTGTTTGACTTTTAGTAGAACTTTGGAGAGCAGAGGCAGGGGGGGAGGCATAGACTGATAGGGTTTTCCAGCTGAAGGATAGAGCATCCACTTTCCAGGCTTTTTTGTGAGGAGTTCTTGTGCAAAATTTGTCCAACTGATAGTTCTGGGGTGAGGCAAAAAGATCTATGTCTGGGCTCCCACATTTGCATGTCAACATGTTGAAAATCCATGGTTCCAGTTTCCATTTGTGTGGATCCATGAGATTTCTGCTTAGTTTGTCTGCCAGAGTATTCAGCTTTCCTGGCAGGAACTGAGCTTGTAGTTGTACTTGATAGGTCAAGGCCGTGTTCCACAATGCCATGGCTAGTCTGCAAAGGGGGTAGGAGTGTGTACCTCCCTGCTTGTTTATGTACCACATAACCGTGGTGTTGTCTGTCTTTATCATTAATTGTCCTGGATAAAGGTAGTCCTTGAAGGCTGTCAGAGTGCATTCTGTATAGCTAGCATTTCTTTTTGATTGACGTGAAGGTGCATTTGATTTGGGCACCATTTGCCCTGAATGCACTTCCCTACCAGATGTGCCCCCCAAGCATAGTCTGAAGCATCTGTAGTTAGGGTTTGGGCGGCAGGGGGTGGTGTGAATGGCAGTCCCTTGTTTTGGTGGCAGGCCTCTGCCCACCATAGGAACTCTAGTTGCGGGCAAGGTATGATAGGAATCATTGTTTCCAGGCTGCGACAATGCTCTCTCCATAGACTTTTTAAGTACCACTGAAGTTTCCTCATATGCAGTCTTGCATATGGAATTAGAAGAATGCAGGAGGCCATGAACCCCATGGCTTGCAGTATTTGCTTTGCAGAAAGCAGGGTTTTTGTGGCCACCTGTTTGAAGTAAGTCACCAAATGAATTTGCTTCTCTGGCGTAAGGAAAGCCATCTGGACAGTTGTATTCAAGCTTGCACCCAGGAATGTAATTTTTTGAGAGGGTACCAGTTGTGATTTATTTTCGTTTATAGTGTACCCTAGACAAGTTAGAACCCTTTTTACAAACCCCAGATGGTTTAGAAGAGTGTCCTTGTTTTCTGCCTGAGTTAGACAATCGTCCAGGTATGGATATATTTGAATATTTCTTTGCCTGTAAAATGCAATTACTGGAGCCAGGCACTTTGTAAAGACCCTGAGTGCAGTAGATGAGCTAAAGGGCAGTGCAGAGAAAGTACAGTTGTGTACACCTACCATAAATGTAGATGTTCGAGTGTCTTCACTGTTGCAGTCATGACTGTAGGGTTCTCCCCTGCCGGCAGGCAGCCCTCGGTCAGCCAGAATCCTAAAGTCTGGGTCCGGCGTCGGCTGTTCAACCATGCTCCCTGACGTCAGAGCGCCAGGAGTACAAAGCTGACAGGCGACGCCATCTTCTCCAGTTTTTCTTGCCCCAGATGTCAGGAGTCCCAAAATGAAAAAGGTCCCATAACTTTTGCAAATACACCTCAGAAGAATGGTGAAAAAAGGAACTACACAAAAGTAAAAATAAGAGGGGACAGGAGGAGAACCAGACTGCAACAGTGAAGACACTCGAACATCTACATTTATGGTAGGTGTACACAACTGTACTATGTTCATTGTGTTTCACTGCTGCAGTCATGACTGTAGGGTAGAATCCCAAAGCTGAAAGAAAGGGAGGTGGTCATAAAGAAGAAGGGGCGGCTAAAAGGCCCTGCAAGACTGCAGAGGCAAAGCCTGCCCTAGACTTAGAGTAGAGAGGTAGATTGTAGTGCTTAGAAAAAGTATGCACTGAACTCCAAGTTGCAGCTTCCAAAATGTCTTTGGTAGGAACTCCCCTGAGGAAGGCCGCAGAAGTGGCAGCAGCTCTGGTGGGATGAGTCCATATACTCCCTGGGATTTGCTTTCCATGGTGTGAATAACAAAATCTGATTCCATGAGCAATCCATTTAGAAATGGTCTGTTTTGAAATGGCTTTACCTTGGGAACTTGAAGCATAAGAAACAAACAATTGTTCTGATTTTCTGATGTCCTTGGTTCTGTCCAGGTAAAAATGTAGTTGTCTGTGTACATCCAAGGAATGTAAGATCCTTTCCCCTTTATTTTGAGGAGTGGGGAAAAAGGTTGGCAAGTGGATAGTTTGATTTAAAGCCACTTTGGAAACCACCTTAGGCATGAAGGTAGGATTAGTCCTCAAAGATAAATGATGAAAAATAATATAAGGTTCCACAGCCATAAGAGCTTGTAACTCTGAAACTCTCCTGGCAGAGGTTAGAGCTAACAAGATAGCTGTCTTCCAAGATAAAAACTTGATGTCAGAAGAGGCAGCAGGCTCAAAAGGAGGTAAGGTTAGTTTTTCCAAAACAGTTGAGATCCCAAGCAGGAATGGGAGGAGATCTAGGAGGTCTTAAATTCTTAGCTCCTCTGAGAAACTGTCTCATGAGTTGGTGGGAAAAGATGGGAGGGTCTGTATTATAATGAGCAGAAATAGCAGAGGCATGTATCTTAATGGAAGAGAAAGAGAGACCCTTATGTAATAGATCTGTCAAGTAAAGTAAAATTAAGGTAATGTTAGGAAGAAGAGGATCAGAATCCTGAGCCTGCATCCAGGAACAAAATCTTTTCCATTTTCTTCATAAGATTTTCTAGTGCTAGGACGTCTGGCTTCTAAAATGACATCCATAACCTGCTTGGGTAGGAAAGAAGAAATCAAAGGCCCTGGATTAACCAGGCCGCCAAGCTGAGAGTTCTGACATGAGAGAGTAGAACCTGACCCTGATGTTTGGACAGAAGGTTTGGAGACTGAGGTAAAACCCAAGGGGGCTCCAGACATAGGTTTTTTAGAGTTGGATACCAAAACTGCCAAGGCCAATTTGGAGCCAGCAAGATTATCATCTTGGGCTTGTCCTGTTTTATCTTCAATAAGACCTGTGGAAGAAGAGAAAGAGACGGAAAGGCATATCCCGAGAGGTTCCTCCAAATGAATGACAGGGCATCCACTTTCCAACCTTCTCTGTGGAAAGTCCTGGTGCAAAAATTCTGTAGTTGATGATTGAGATGGGGTGCAAAGAGGTCTATGTGAGGACATCCCCAGACTGCTGTTATCATCCTGAATATTTTGGTGTCCAGCATCCACTCGTGTGGATCCGAAAGGTTTCTGCTCAGACTGTCTGCCAGGAAGTTTTGTTTGCCTGGTAGAAACTGAGCTTGAAGATCCAGATTGCAAGCTAGAGCTGTGTTCCATAGATCCATGGCTAGTCTGCAAAGGGGGTAAGAATGAGATCCCCCTTGCTTGTTCATGTACCACATAACTGTGGTGTTGTCTGTCAGTATTAGTAGTTGTCCTGGTTGTAAAAGATTCCTGAAGGCCAATAGAGCTTTCTGAATGGCTAACATTTCCTTTAAATTGATATGCAGGTGCTTCTGATCCTTTGTTCAAAGGCCCTGCAGACAGTTGCCCTGAAAATTGCCTCCCCAAGCATAATCCGAGGCGTCCGTGGTTAGAATCTGAGTGGCAGGAGGCAGACGGAAGGGTTTCCCTTTGTTTAGAGCACATGCCCTGGACCACCAAAGAAATTCCTTTTGAAGGCAAGGAAGGACGGAGATCAGTATGTCTAAACTGTGGCAATGCTGAGACCATACTTTTTAGGTGGCACTGTATTTTCCTCATGTGTAGTCTTGCATATGGTACGAGAAGGATGCAGGAGGCCATGTAACCCAAAGCCTGCAGGAATTTCCTTGCAGATAGTTGAGTTAAAGTTGCCAAGGTTTTGAAAGTTGAAGCCATCTGTAATTGTTTTTCGGATGTCAGAAATGCCATCTGGGTTGTGGTGTTTAGTAGAGCACCCAAAAAAGTTATCTGTTGTGATGGTGTCAAATTTGACTTTTTTATGTTTACAGAGAATCCCAGGAACTTGAGAAGGTTCTGTACAAATTCTAGATGCTGGAGTAAGACATCCTTGCTGTCTGCCTGAATTAGACAATCGTCCAGATAAGGGTAAATTTGAATTCCCTTGAGTCTGCAGTAAGCTACTACTTGAGCCAGGCATTTGGTGAAGACCCTGGGTGCAGTAGACAATCCAAAGGGCACCGCAGAGAATTGAAAGTGCCTCGATCCGGCCTTGAACCGGAGGTATTTTCTGCGATCCTGCCTGATGGGAATGTGTAAATATGCCTCCTTTAAATCCAAAGTTACCATCCATGCATCTTTGGACAGCATTGGAAGTAGCTGCTGTAGAGTAAGCATCTTGAATTTTGGAATCTCTAGAAAGGTGTTCAAGACCGACAGATCCAGAATGGGTCTCCATGAGTTTTGCTTCCTGGGGACTAGAAAGAGCCTTGAGTAAAAACCTTTTCCCATCTCTGAAAGTGGAACAAGTTCTATGGCATTCATAGCCAAAAGAGCTTCCACCTGGCTTAAGGCCTCCGTCCATTGATTTTTTGGAAGGTCTGGCCATCCGCTTGGCCTTGGCAAGGTATGAAAATGGAATTTGTAACCTCTTAAAACCACATCCAAAACCCACTTGTCTTGGGTTATTTCAGTCCAATTTTGATAAAAAAGAGAGAGTTTTCCTCCGAGAGGGGCTTCCAGGCAAGAAATTCCTGTAGCCCAACAGAGGGAGTCATTGAGTTTGTTTCCTTTGAGTTTGTGACCTGTCCTCTCCTCCACTAGGGGTGGAAGCAGTCCACTGTCTTGGTCTATAAGAAGCTTGTGTTTGAGGCCTTCCTCTGGAGCGTCTATATCTACCCCTCTGAGGCCTGTCTGAAGTGGGAAAGGACCAATTTTTTGAAGGCCAATTCTTGCTAAATCTAGGTGGCTGTACTTGTAAGAAATCTTTAACTGTTTGCATGGATTTCGCCTTATCCTCCATCTTTTTAATCACCTCTTCAGCTTTTGATCCAAACAAAACATTATGCTGAACAGGAGCATCCAATAATTTAGCCTTTACTTGTTCAGGCAAATTTTGTTCCTTTAGCCATGCATGCCTTCTAATGACTGTGCCAGAGGCAGCAGACCTACAAGAAGCCTCCAAGGCATCAAATCCACAGTGTAAACCATGCTTCCCAACTTGTTCAGTGGCATGCAATAAGTCATGTAATTCCTTATCATCTGCACAGACAGAAATGGAAGTAAGCTTTGTTTTAAAACAGACGAGAAATTGCTGGTATTTCAGCATATGAAACTGACAGTTTAAAGCCCTAATGGACAAAGTAGCAGAAGTGTACACTTTTTTGCCCCATCTTTCTAAGGATAGAGAATCCTTTTCAGTAGGAATGGGATTTTTGGCAGAAGCGGCCTTAACTCCCTTAGGACCCTGAGAAATGGTTTCAGGGTCAGCAGAAGGGTTCTTGTATAAAAACTGGTGGGAATCAGGAACCCTGTAATATCTATCAGGCTTAACAGGAGCAGGAAGAAAAGAGTCAGGGGTTAAGTTAGCCTCCGAAAAGGCATCATCCACAATATCCAAAACAGGAGGAATAGCCAGGGGTCTATGTTGGGGAAGAAGAAGAAAATCTTTTCTTAGATTCCGAATACTCCTGTCCTTCCCAGTGGAAATGTTCCCTCATTTCATGCAAAGTTTCCCCAAAAGTGAAATCCTCAGGGGGAGAAGCTGAAGGAATGGATTCCTCAGCATCAGGATCCTCATAAGGAGGGAAAGAATATTCCTGGTCAGAAGAAGAAACTGAGGAAACAGAAGCCTGATCAGAGGAATCATAATAAACATCCTGCCTTGGCCTTTTATCTGGAGGGGGATGTGAACCCCTAATCATAGTAAGTAAATCCTCCGCCATCTTGAGTAACTGTTTCTGTGACTTGGGAGCCGGTTCACAAGAGGCCTGTGTTGCAGTCTTTGATTTAGAAGGAGTCTTTGCCTTTGTCTTTGGCTTTGCCTTTATTAGAAGCTGAGTAGGCCTGAAAACCCCTTCAGAAGCCGGTACCTGCACAGCGGCTCCGGACCCATCCGAAGGTGCATTGTCCGAAGGTCCTGCAATATAAATATTTAAAGACCTGGTTGGCTCCTCATGAGAGTCCGTTTCGGCCATCGGTTCTGAAATGGCCGACGACAGGGGCTGCAAAAGCGCCTCACTGACGACGGCCGAACCTGTAGCTGGCTCCGCTTGTGCGCTATCATCAGATTTGGACCTCGGAGGCCTGTCTTTATCCTTGCGACGTTTGTGAACTCCGGTAGCCGGAACCGTCTCAGACGACATTTTGTAGTTAAAGCGCCTACCGAAGTAATGAAAAGCAAAATCGTACCTTTGCTTAATTGTACGTTGATTGAATCTAGCACAAAACCGACAACTAGCTACGTCGTGGTCAGGGCCTAAGCAAGGAATACAGTAAGAATGAAAATCCTTATGAGGTATTTGCTTCCCACATGAAATACAATTATTAACTTTTTCTGACATCGGAGTGGAGCAAGAAAAAAGTTTCCCCAACGGGGTACTTAGCTTTTAGTGGAGAAGAAAATCTTCGGACTGAAGTTTATCAGAAAATATCGTCAGGAGTCAGCCAACCGGCACTTGCGAACTGCTATCACCGCACGGCAAGAAAGACTGGAGAAGATGGCGTCGGCTGTCAGCTTTGTACTCCTGGTGCTCTGACGTCAGGGAGCATGGTTGAACAGCCGACGCCGGACCCAGACTTTGGTTCTGGCCGACCGAGGGCTGCCTGCCGGCAGGAGAGAACCCTACAGTCATGACTGCAACAGTGAAACATGATGAACATCTGGTAATGCAAGTAGCCTGCTTTGAAGCAGAGGTATCTTATGCAAGATTCCCTGATTGGGATATGCAGGTAAGCCTCTTTTAAATCTAGAGATGCCAACCAGGCATCTTTGCCTAGCATAGGAAGTAACTGAAGAGTCAGCATCTTGAATTTTGGAATGTCCAGAAAGGTGTTTAGAGTAGACAAGTCCAGAATTGGATGCCATGATTTGTCTTTTCTGGGTACCAGGAAAGTCTTGAATAGAAACCTTGTCCCTTTTCCTCTTCTGGTACTGGCTGTATAGCCCCCATGCTCATGAGGGAAAGTACTTGTTTCTGGGCCTCTGCCACTGATTTGGGGGAAGATCTGGCCATCCGTTTGGAATTGGCAAATGTGTGGAAATGAAATCTGTATCCCTGGGATACTATATTTAAAACCGATTTGTCCTGGGTTATAAGTTGCCAGTTTCTTGCATGAAGAGCCAGTTTCCCCCCCAAAGGGGCGGCTAAAAGGTAAGTGCTTGGTAAGTGTAAAGGGAAGTCATTGAGACTGCTTACCATAGGGAGGTGTTTTGCTGTTTCCAGATTTGGAAGAGGAGGCACTCCATTGTTTTGTTCTGAAAGTCCCATGTGACTGAAACCTGGAGCCTTTGGAATGTCTGGGTTTGACTTGAGGGGCTCTTGAGGGAACTGGAAAGGACCAGTTCTTAGTAGGCCAGTGCCTACTAAATCTTGGAGGTTGCACTTGTAAGAAATATTTCACAGTTTGCATAGATTTAGCTTGATCTTCCATCTTTTTTAAAACTTCTTCAGCCTTATTACCAAAGAGACGGTCCTGTTGTAAAGGAGCATCCAACAATTTTGCTTTAACATGATCAGGCAGATTTTGCTCTTTGAGCCAAACACGCCTTCTTAGCAGAGACTCTGTTACAGCAGCCCTGCAAGAGGCCTCCAAAGAATCAAAACCACATTGCAAAGTATGTTTTCCAACTTGCTCAGCTGAATGCAATAAATCCTGTAAATCTGTTTTCCACAAAGTCTGAAATTAACATCATTTTCTGTTTAAGCAGCCCCATGATATGCTGTTGATATTTTAGCATATGAAATTGACAGTTTAAAGCCCTGATTGCCAAGGTTGCAGAAGTGTAAACCTTCTTACCCCATCTATCCAGCGCCCTGGAATCTTTATCAGAAGGGGTAGGATTTTTATCAGTAGAGGCCTTAATGCCCTTGGGACCCTGAGCAATAGTTTCAGAATCTGCAACAGGATTTTTGAAAAGTAATTTGTGGGAGTCAGGAACTCTGTAGTATCTGTCTGGCTTACAACGAGCCGGAGGCAGAGAATCAGGAGCCATACTAGAGTATGAAAAAACATAATCAACAATGTCTAGAACAGGAGGTATATGCTGAGGAAGAAGAAGAAAATCCCTAAGTCTCTTTTTAGATTCAGAGAAATCCTGACTTTTCCAGTGGAAATGTTCCCTTAAGGTATGTAAAGTTTCCCCAAAAGAAAAATCCTCAGGGGGAGAAGCAGAAGGAATGGAATCTTCTGCATCAGAGTCCTCATATGTAGGTATAGACAATTCCTGTTCATTAGAAGAGTCAGAAGAAATCGAATCCTGTTCTGAAGATTCATAATCAATGTCTTGCCTATGCCTCTTAGAAGGGGGGGGGGGGGTTGGCTACCCCTGATCAGAGTAATTAAATCTTCAGCCATTTTGATCATTTGTTTTTTAGGTATAGGGGCCTGCACATGTGGCCCAGGTGTCGGTTTTTTAGGCATAGGTTGAGATTTTGGCCTTAGTTTTGAAGATAGCATTGGTCTAATATACAAATCTGTAGGCCTGAAAACACCCTCAGAAGCCAGTGCCTGCACAGTGGCTCTGGACCCATCCAAGGTAGAGACATCCACGGGTTCCATAATTGAAGCATCTCATGGCATACCGGACTCCAAATGGGTCTCAGTAGAGGCCTGTGAATCAGAAGTAGCGGGTATCAGGGGCTATGAAAGCGCCTCACTGAGTACCGGCAAACTGGCGACTGGCTTAGGAGAAGCATCCTTGGCAGTTTTGGACCTCAACGGCCTGTCTCTGTCTTTTTCTTTGCATTTTTTAGGTATTCCGCTAGTCGGACTGCTATCAGATGACATTTCTGGATAATTAAAGCATGAGCCAAAATATTTAGAAGCAAAAATGTACCAATGTTTGATAGTGCATTGATTAAATAAAGCACAAAACCGAAAGCCAGGTACGTTGTGGTCAGGGCTTAGGCAAGGAATACAGTACAAATGAAAATCTTTATGAGGTATTTGCTTCCCACAAGTAATGCAATTATTAACTTTTACTGACATTGGTAAGGAGCAAGAAAATGTTTCCCAACGGGGTACTTCGATTTTTAGTTGAAGACTTTGGATCTGAAACTCGAAAACGAAAATTTCAGGAGTCGGCTGACCGGCACTTGCGAACTGCTTCTGCTTCGGGCACCGCACGGCAATAAAGACTAATATAATGGCGTCGGCTGCATGTTTTATACCCCTGACAACCTGACATCATGGAAGAAGGGACAACAACCGATGCAGGACCCAAGACTTTGTTAATCAGGCCGACTGAGGTCAACCTGCCATCAGATTACCCAAATGTAATGACTGCAACAGTGAAACACGAAGAACATCTGGACTACCTACCATAGAATCTCCCGCCTCACAAACCCCCAAAATGAGGATCTGAAAAGATAAAGGGTGGAGATGTGGAATCCAGACTACCCTGAGTTATCACTGACTTTATTTCATGGGAAATCTAGCCATGGGAAATATAAGAATCAGAGAAGCCATGTACCACAGAATCCTGAGAAATTCCCAGGGAAATATTGGATTTCACTGGAAAAACTCAGTAACAACTTCTGAAACAGCTCTACTTTGCCAGGAGGAAAAAAATGCTCTTCCCCGGCCAGAGTCTAACAGGCATCCCTGGAAAACAATTCTGTCACCAAAGATGACTGAAAATTTCAGCAAGTTCACTTGAAGGCATAGACTGAGAAGATTCTGAATACTTTCTAAGGACTCTTGACAACTGAAAAAAAAAAAGAGTCTGAAAATATATGACAATCATCCAAACAAGGCAAAATGTGAAGGCCTTGAAATCTGCAAGAAGCAATAACTGGAGCCAAACTCCTTGTAAATACTCTTGGAGCAACAGATACTATCAGTTTTCTAACATTCTGGACCATGAGCCAGCTACAGAAAATCTTAAAGTCTAAAATATTTGCTGTGAGTACGTGATGGTAGATATCTTTTAAATTTAACTTTAGCATGAAAGCTAGTAACGGGACCAGGCATAAGAGGGTCAGAAGGGACATTCTGAACTTTAGTACCCTTACAAAACAACTGAGAAAGAAGAGTTCTAGCACAAGCCCCCAACTCCCTTCTTTTGTCACCACAAAAAAAAAAAATAAATAAATAAAAAGCTTGAATAAAATCCTTTCCTCCTCTGACCTGCAGGCAAAGGTTCTATAACTCCCTGAGATAACATTTGTTCCAGAAGAGGATCAGAGATGCTTGGTTTACTAGGCACGGAGTGATCCCCTGGAAAGGAGGGAGGGAAACTCAGTGCCAAGTCTAACCCTGATGAATGACTGTCAGGACCCAACTGTCTGCAACAGTGTAGTGCCACAAGGGAAGATGATGGCTCAAGAAAGAGGGAGAGGTTGCCAGGGAGGGAAGGAACAAGGGAAGGATACCCGAAGAAGGAAACAGACCACGGTTGATGGACTGTGTTTGTTAAGGCTTTTCCATTCTTTTTTGGTGCCTTCCTAACCATTGCTTTTAAACTCTTGCTTATTAGCTCATTCCATCTTAAATTGCTTTTAGAAAAAGAGAGGCAAGGTGGATGGGATTTTTTTTTATTTGCCTTAAAAAAATGAAGGCTGGACAATTTGGGTCAACCATTTATTTTATTTTACATTTGTTAGCTGGGATTGCCCAACCAGGCATGAGAAGCCCTTTTCACCAAAGGCCCAGGGAGAAAAGTTCCATAAGAAAAACAAATATACATAGTAACAGTAAAACGCTATATACACGAGTACAAATTAACATGCAAGTCTTCACATATAAAACTCAAGTCTTTATTAGTGTGCAAAAAAACAAAAGCATTTACATCGTAGCTTTTCGTGTTGCATAAAATCATTTGTTTGAGAGTTAGAGGCACATTTTATCCTGGGGATAGATACTGGCAAATTAAGATTGTCTTAGCTGTTTTATTTGCTTGAGCGGGGATGGATACAGTTCCACATAGGTTCATAGGTTGATACTAGGCCATCTGCCCTAGGGCATTTATAGCCCTAAGAGTAGTATTGGCTTTTCGCCACCCTTTTAGATTAGTTGACTGTGCCTCTGTATAGTAGGTCACAGAAGGTAGTCCTTTTAAGGTTTGTTTACTGTACCTCTGGCAAACAGCGACACAGAAGAGATCCCAGGGGTAAACTTACGATCTCCCATCCATTCGTCAAGATTCTCTTGAAGAGGGTCAGTGAGGGGCTCTGCCTGACATGGATTGGGATTTTGTTCCAGAGTGAGGGGAGCCTCTGGGATATGAATCTGTCCCTCCAGCATGTCCTATTTATTTCTGTGCTGAGGTTCAGGTCCCTGGAGCATGTAGCTCTAAGGGATTTAGATTTCCTGAGGTGAAGCATGTCCATTAATTCTGGGTTGGACATGGCTTTATACATCAGACACAGATCGCCTCTGAGTAGGCGGCACGCAACTTGAGTAGAGCTGTAGTTTCTTTAGCCGAACTGCATAGGGCATCTGTTTGAGCCCCTTGATCCTCTTGGTGAGATACTTCTGGGGTCTTTCCAGTTGCTGAAGGTGTCGGGTAAGGTACATCCCAAACAGGGCATTGTACTTAATTATGGGCCTGATAAGTGATGAGTAGAGGGGCACAATGACCTCTCTTGATCTAGATGTGAACCCTTTCATGATAAGGTGGGCTATATAGAAGGTCTTTCTAACCACTTTGGCAACGTGATTGTCAAAGGAGAGATTGCAATCTACTTGGGTCCCCAAGTCCCTAATTACTTCTTCTGTACTTAATGGATTACCACTTATGTGGTAATTTGTGGATACTTTGTTTTTCCCAAATGGGATGACTATGCACTTTTTGGCATTTAGCTTTAGGCCATGGCTCTGGCACCAGTTATCCGTCTCTGTGAGACCCTTTTGGAGGATGCTTGTGGCAGTCGGAGAGTCGATTATAGCACCCAGTTTGCAGTCATCTGCGAACTTGGTCAGCCATAGTCCACCCGTGTTAGCCTGTACCTCGGAGAAATATATACTGAACAAGAGAGGTCCCACGACTGAGCCTTGTGGGACACCACTTGTAACTGGTTTAGAGTCTGACATGGCACCTGCTATTCTGACCATGTGGGTTCTATCCCTGAGTCAGTTTGCAACCCATCTTGTGACATAGGGGTTGATATTTAAGCTGGTGAGCTTATTTATGATGCCCAAGTGGGGTATGTGTCAAAGGCCTTTGCGAGGTCCAAGTAGGCTATGTGGACTACCTTCTCTTCATCTATGGCTTTGGTAACTGTTTCAAAGAAGTTGACCAGGTTCAAGAGGCAAGATCTGCCCTTAACAAAGCCGAATTGGGTAGGATCCAGTGTCTGGAGGTTCTCAATGTCTTTATGTCTTTATTTATGATTTCCATGATGATACGTTACATAGCTTTGCAGACCAGGCTAGTCAGGCATATAGGGAGATAGTTTCCGGGGTCTGTTGTAGCACCACCCTTGTGGAGTGGGACCACTGTGGTTGTACGCCATTCCTTGGGAACATATCCTGTAGTAAGACTGAGATTGAACAGTGACTTTATATGAGGGTTTAGTTCTTCTTGGAGCTCATGTAAGATGCAGCCCGGGACACCGTCTGGTCTCACTGATGCTGTGTTTTTAGCTTTGGAGAGGGCAGCTCTCACCTGTGTATCTGTGATCTCAGGAAGGCTACACTCTGTTGGGATAGACATTTGCTCTTTTGGGGGGGGGGGGGGGGAGAAGTTTGCACTGAACTTTTCTGCTAGGATGTTGGCAATGTCTGTGGGTTCAGTGAATTTTTTGTCATTTTGCACTAACTCAGAGCATATCTGGGAGTAATTTTTCTTTCAAAGCTGGCCTTAGAAGATTTTATGAGGGGTCGTAGAGTCTTGCTAGTACTGATCAGTGACGCCTTCCCTTTTTGGGATTTTGCTCTGTCAAGTAGTAGCTTTCTCCTTCTGTTGTATAGCTTATTTATGGCCGGGGTCCACCAGACAGGTCTCCTGCCTTTGGAGGAGTGAGTCTTGGTTTTATTTGGGATAGCATGCTCCATGCATTCCTGTAGGTGTCCATAGAATGTTTTTGTAAAGGATTCTGCATTTTGGGCAGATGCCCACTGGCCCGGGGGCTTTGAAGGATTCCACCTCAGTTTTGAGAAGTGTGAAGTTTGCTTTTGAGAAGCTCTTCACCGTGGTTTCCTTGGCTAGGGATGGGGACGGAATATGGATGTCCAGTGAGATTTGTTTATGGTCTGATCTTACCAATGAGGGGTATACCTCTGGTGTGGAACATAGAGACCCCATGTTGGTGATGACCAGATCCAGTATGTTTTCCCCTCTTGTGGGAGTGGTGACTAGTTGTTCCATAGCATTTGAGTTTATAAATTCTAGGAACCGTTGGGCAAGGGTGTTTGGGCTTGAGTAGTTTTCCCAATCGATGTTTGGGTAGTTGAAGTCACCCAGTATAATAGTGTTTGGAGAGACCTTCATATTTTCCAGTGTTCTCAGGAAAGCCGAGTGAGGTCCTGTGTTTGGGAGGGTGGTCTGTAGAAGGCTACAAACTGAAGGCAGTTTTGCCCACTGTTAGTTGCACATGGATGGTCTCCAAAGCTTCGTGCAGTGCCACTAGTCTGGAGGTGTGGGTATCTTTGATAAATATGGATACTCCCCCTCCTTTTGTGGTTCGGTCCAAGTTTTGGGGCCGGAAAGCATGGTATGAAGTATAGCCTGGTAGTGCTGGGGTGCTCTCGGGAGCCTTGAACCAGGTTTTTGTTACTGCACAGATATCTATATTCTCCATAATGAGGAGAGTCTAGAGTGCGTGAATCTTGAGGTTTAGACTTCTGGCATTGAGCAGCATTACCCTTAGTTTTTTTTTTTTCTTTGCGTTGTCTATGGGGGTGGGTTTGTCTTTTGAGCCTTGCCTAAAAAAGGCACTATGGGGGAGGCAAGAGCCTTAGCCAGTATTCGAAAACCCAGGGGTGACAGGTGCAAGCCGTCCCTAGCGTAGCAACGTGGTTTGTCGAGCAGGTCATCCCAGGCTGACAGACACTGGATCCCCCTTTGAATGACACCAATACTTTAGCCAATTGTTAAAATTGATCATTTTGTCTTTATACTGTGGCATCATTCTTGGTGAGGGTAAGATGCTACTAAAGGTAAGGGTCATGCCGGCCTGGGCTACATGATCAAAGAGCTTCTGTACGTCTTTTTTCATGTAGTCCAGGGAGGTACATCTCAGGTCATTCACACCAGCATGGACAATGACGGAGTCATACTTGTACTTGCTTTGGAGTGACCAGAGTGCTTGTGTTATGTGGAGGATCCTGGCACCCGACAGGTAGCTTACAGTGACCTTCTCCTTGTTCAGCCTGGTGAGTGGGACGTCAGACAATAGAGTCACCTATTACAAGTGTATTAGGTGTGTTGTTTAGCCTTAAGGGCTGTGACTGTGTGGCACACTGACTTTGTGAGCTATGTGCTACGTGGATATTGTATCGTGGTAGTGTTGCTTGGATGTCTGCTTTGGAGATCTCTGCTGCTTAGGCAGATTTTTATTTAGAGCCTCCGTGTATGTTTTTGTGTGTTTATGTGTTTGGTTTGCTGATGCGATAGGTCTATGTGAGACTGGATTTGTGGTGTGTGTGGTTACCTTCTCCTCCTGACAGGCTGTGCCAGCACTGGGTTGAGAGAGCTTAGCCTCCAGTTTGGCTATATAGTTGCATCTCTCACATATATTTGAGCTTGTTGGGAGGAGGAGAGGGTGGTCTGTATACATAAGGCAGTTGTAACATTGCCTCAAGATTCTCAGATTCACCAACTGGACTGGAGAGTAAACTCGAAACTGACCTTTGGACATGCCTGAATAATATAGGGAACTACTTACTGACTGATCAGAAAGAACCAATAGGGAGCAAGTGCTATGAAGAGTTGCATGTTGGAGATATAGGTGAAGTAAAGTCCATCTCCTGCTGTATTTAGAGATGTATTTCTAGTGCATGGAGTACCATGATTAGACTCCAAATTCAGAAAAAAGATAAACCTGTTACGCACTACTGCAATGCGAGATCTGACCATAACAGCGCTTTCTTATATGTGTAAAGTACAGGTGTGTACCTACCATAAATGTAGATGTTCGAGTGTATTCACTGTTGCAGTCATTACTCTTGGGTTATCCTGCTGGCAAGCTACCCGCAGTCGGCCTGAATTCCAAAGTCTTGGTCCGGCGTCGGTTGCTGTCGCCTCTTTCCTGACATCAGTGCGCCACGGGTATAAAAGATGCAGCAGATGCCATTTTCTTCAGTTTTTCTTGCCCCAGATGTCAGGTGCCCCCAAAAGGGTAGGCTAAATAAATTATGCCAATAAACATGCATGTACTAAAGTAAACATTTCCTTCATCTACAAGCAAATACACCACATAGGTTGTATAGAATAGAGAAGTACAGATAAGTCCCAGCAAAGAAAGGGGGATGGAGGGAGGGTAACCTGGACTGCAACAGTGAACACACTCGAACATCTACATTTATGGTTGGTACACAACTGTACTACGTTCATCGTGTTTCACTGTTGCAGTCATTACTCTTGGGTTGAATCCCAAAGCTGAGGATGGGTGGCTGGACTAAATAGGATTAGGAGAGGCTAAGAGGCCCTGCAGAACTGCAGTGGCAAAGCCTGCTCTGGATTTAGAGTAGAGAGGTAAGTGGTAGTGCTTTGTAAAAGTGTGCGCTGAACTCCAAGTTGCAGCCTCTAAGATCTCTCTGGTTGGTACTCCTCTGAGGAAGGCTGCTGAAGTGGCTGCTGCTCTGGTTGAATGTGGCCTAATGCCGTTAGGCACTGATTTGCTATGCTGCGAGTAGCAGAAACGAATGCAATGGCCTATCCATTTTGAAATAGTCTGTTTTGAGATAGCCTTTCCTTGTGATCCTGCAGCATATGCCACTAAAAGTTGCTCAGTCTTTCTGAAAGCTTTAGTTCTGTCCAAGTAGAAGCGTAGCTGTCTGTGTATGTTCAAAGAATGCAAAAGTCTCTCACCCTTGTTCTGTGGGTTTGGGTAAAAGGTAGGCAAGTGAATGGTTTGGTTAAGGGCCACACTGGACCCCTCCTTAGGCATAAATGTAGGGTTCATCCTCAGAGAAACCCTGTCTGGATGGAAAATGTTAAAAGGTTCCACAGCCATGAGTGCCTGTAACTCTGACACTTGTCTTGCAGAGGTTATTGCTAGGAGCAGAGCTGTTTTCCAGGTTAATAATTTTATATCAGATGTTGAGGCTGGCTCAATAGGAGGCAGTGTGAGTTTTTCCAAGACATAACTGAGGTCACATGCAGGTACTGGTGCTCTCCTTGGAGGTCTTATGTTTTTGGCCCCTCTGAGGTACTGCCTTATTAAAGGATGAGAAAAGATAGGTGGTTCCGTATTGTAATGGGCTGAAATGGCAGAGGCATGAATCTTAATTGATGAAAAGGATAGGCCTTTGTCCAGAATCTCAGTTAGGTATTGTAAAATCTGAGGAATATTTGGTACAAATGTGTCAATTCCTTGTTTCTGGTTCCAAGTACAGAATCTCTTCCATTTGTCTGCATAAGATTTTCTGGTACTGGGCCTCCTGACCTCCAAAATAACATCCATTATAACTTTGGAAAGAGGAGTGTTCTGAATGGCTACATTATCTGCCATGCTGCCAGATTTAAAGTCCTGAGTTGGCTGTGCAGGATCTGATTGTTTTGTTGAGTCAGTAAGTGAGAAGTTTGAGGCAATGTCCAGGCTGGACCTTGAGACAAGTTCTTTAGGACTGGGTACCAGTGCTGGCGTGGCCAGTCTAGGGCAATCAGTATCATTTTTGGCTTCTCTTGTCTGACCTTTAGGAGTACCTTGGGGAGGAGAGGCAGTGGAGGAAAGGCATATACTGTTAGGTTTTTCCAGCTGAAGGATAGGGCATCCACTTTCCATGCTTGCTTGTGATAAGTCCTTGTGCAGAATCTCTGTAGTTGGCAGTTGTGAGGGGAAGCAAATAGATCTATGTATGGGCATTCCCATTTCCTTGTTATCATGCTGAAGACTTGTGGATCCAGTTTCCACTAGTCGGGATCCATGAAGTTTCTGCTTAGTTCATCTGCCAGAGTATTTATTTTTCCTGGCAGGAATTGTGCTTGCAGGTGAACTTGATAAGTCAATGCTGTGTCCCACAAGTCATGGCTTGTCTGCAGAGGGGGTAGAAATGTGTGCCTCCCTGCTTGTTTATGTACAACATGACTGTAGTATTGTCCATCTTTATCAGTAGTTGCCCTGGATGAAGTAGATCCTTGAAAGCTGTTAGGGCATTCTGAACAGCTAGCATCTCTTTTAGATTGATATGAAGATGCATCTGGCTTGCGGGCCATGTGCCCTGAATACATTTTCCTGCCATGTGGGTCCCCCAGACATAATCTGATGCATCCGTTGTTAGTGTCTGCCTGGCTGTGGGTAAAGTGAATGGCTGTCCCTTGTTGTGGTGACAGGCCTGTGCCCACCATCGAAACTCCTGTTGCAGGCAGGGAATGAGAGTAATTAATGTTTTCAAGCTGTGGCAATGTTGTGTCCAAACACTTTTTAGATACCATTGTAGTTTCCTCATATGCAGTCTGGCATATGGAATTAGCAGAATGCAGGATGCCATGAAGCCCAAAGCCTGCAGAATTTTTCTTGCAGATAATTGTGTCTTTGTTGCCAACATTCTGAAGTAAGAAGTCAGTTGCCTTTGTTTGTCTGGTGTGAGATAAGCCATCTGGGCAGTTGTATTCAAGCTTGCACCCAGGAATATTATCTCGAGAGGGTACTAGTTTTGATTTCTTTTCGTTTACTGTGTACCCTAGGCAAATTAGTAATCTTTTTACAAACTCCAGATGCTTTAGTAGAATGTCTTTGTTCTCTGCTTGAGTAAGACAGTCGTCCAAGTAAGGATATATTTGAATTCCACTTTGTCTGCAAAATGCAATTACTGGTGCCAGGCATTTTGTGAAGACCCTGGGCGCAGTAGATAAGCCAAAGGGTAGTGCAGAGAATTGGTAGTGCATTGAGCCAGCTATGAATCTGAGGTATCTTCTGCAAGACTGTCTGATTGGGACATGCAGGTATGCCTCTTTTAGGTCCAAAGTTACAAGCCAAACCTTCTTGCCCAGCATGGGCAGTAGCTGCTGCAGAGTCAACATTTTGAATTTTGGAACGTCCAGAAATGGGTTTAGAGTAGACAGGTCCAGTATTGGTCTCCATGCTTTGTCCTTTCTGGGCACCAAGAAAAGTCTCGAGTAAAATCCTTGTCCCTGCTCTTGTTGTGGTACTCGCTGAATGGCCCTCATGTCCATGAGGGATGAAACTTGCTTTTGTGCCTATGCCCATTGATTGTGTGGCAGGTCTGGCATACCTTTTGCCCTTGGCAGGGTATGAAAGTGGAGCCTGTAGCCCTGAGACACCATGTTCAAGACCCATTTGTCCTGGGTGATCATGTACCAATTTTGTGAAAAAAGTGCTAGTTTTCCCCCTAAGGGGGCTGCCAAAAAATAAGTGCTTGGTTCTGGCAGAGGAAAGTCATTGGGACTGTTTCCTGTATGGCTGTGATTTGTCTTCTCTGCTTTTGGAGGTAGAAGCACCCCATTATTTAGGCCTGTATGAGCCTTGGGGCTGGGATCTGCCTCTGGGGCGTCTGCATCTGCTTCTTTGTGGCCTGTCTGACAATGGAAAGGACCAATTCTTTGTAGGCCAGTTCCTACTAAATCTGGGTGGCTGCACCTGTAAGAAATCCTTAACTGTCTGCATAGATTTTGCTTTGTTCTCCATTTTCTTCAACACCTCTTCTGCTTTAACACCAAATAAAGTATCATGCTGTAATGGAGCATCTAATAATTTTGCTTTAACATGATCAGGCAGATTCAGTTCCTTTAACCAAGCATGTTGCCTAATGACAGAAACCATAACAGTGGCCCTGCAAGAGGCCTCCACAGAATCAAAACCACATTGCAAAGTATGCTTTCCCACTTGTTCAGTTGCATGCAATAAATCCTGCATTTCTTTATCTGCACATTCAGAATTTGCTAACATTTTCTGTTTAAGCAGTGACAATAAGTACTGCTGATATTTAAGCATATGAAATTGACAATTTAAAGCCCTTACAGCCAAGGTAGCAGAAGTGTAAACCCCCCCCCAATCTGTCCAGGGCCCTTGAATCCCTATCAGAGGGGATAGGGTTTTTTGCAGTGGAAGTCTTGACCCCTTTGGGACCCTGAGAAATAGTTTCTGTGTCAGCAGCATGGTTTTTATAAAGAAATGTATGTGAATCTGGAACCCTGTAGTATCTGCCTGGCTTAACAGGTGCAGGGGGTAGAGAGTCAGGGGACAGGCCAGACTCTGAAAATACATCTACAATGTCTAAAACAGGAGGGATAGCCAGAGGCCTGTACCGAGGTAGTAAAAGAAAATGTCTAAGCCTTTTCTTAGATTCTGAGTATTCTTGGCTCTCCCAGTGGAAGTGCTCATTCATGGTATGCAGGGTTTCCCCAAAAGAAAAATCCTCAGGAGGAGAGGCTGAAGGGATAGATTCTTCAGCATCGGAATCCTCATAGGGAGGGAGAGAGTATTCTTGGTCAGAAGAGGAACCAGAGGAAATGGAAACCTGATCTGAAGATTCACATTCTGTCTCTTGCCTAGGCCTCTTCTCAGGAGGGGGATGGGAACCCCTGATCAAAGTAATTAGGTCTTCGGCCATTTTGAGCATCTGTTTTTTTAGGCATGGAGGCCTGTCCATGGGCTTGCTGTACTTGTTTCTTTGTCTTTAGTGGTGCTTTAGTCTTTGCCTTTGGAGCTGTAGTTGGTTTTATATATAACTGTGCAGGTCTGAAAACACCCTCAGAAGCCGATGCCTGCTCAGTGGCTCTGGAACCATCTGAGGGAATATTTTCCAAGTGTCCAATACCTTGAGTTTCCAGAGGCCTAGTCTGCTCCACGTGGGAGTCGGAAGCAGTCTGCGGCTCTGAGGTAGCGGGCGTCAGGGGCTGCGAAAGCACCTCACTGAGAACCAGCGAACCGGCGACTGGCTTAGAAGATGCCTCGTCATCAGTTTTGGACCTCGGATGCCTATCCTTTTCCTTGCGTTTCTTGTGAATTGCGGTAGTCGGATGGCTATCCGACGACATCGTGTAATTAAATCTTCGGCCAAAGTAATGAAATGCAAAATCGTACCGACGCTTAATAGTGCGTTGGTTAAATCTTGCACAAACTCTGCAATTAGCTATGTCGTGATCAGGGCCTAGGCAAGGAATACAATAAGAATGGAAGTCCTTATGAGGTATTTGCTTCCCACAAGAAATACAATTATTAACTTTTTCTGACATCGGTCTGGAGCAAGAAAAAAGTTTCCCCAATGGGGTACTTAGCTTTAAATGAAGACTTCGGATCTGAAATTCGAACACGAAAATCTCAGAAGTCGGCCGACTGGCACCTGCGAACTGCTTCTGCTTCGGGCACTGCTCGGCAAGAAAGACTGAAGAAAATGGCGTTGGCTGCATCTTTTATACCCCTGGCGCACTGATGTCAGGGAAGAGGCGACAGCAACAGACTCCGGACCAAGACTTTGGAATTCAGGCCGACTGCGGGTAGCCTGCCAGCAGGATAACCCAAGAGTGATGACTGCAACAGTGAAACACGATGAACATCATTTGTTACACACCCCCTAAGCACGGTTACTTTCAAGCATCAGGAAAAGGACATTCATTCACTCTCAAAGGTCCCTAAATATCTTTCTTCTTATATCCTAGGAGGTTTGCAGAACAAGTCAGGGTCAGCTTTTAAATACTGCCATAATACGAATAAGTTATTTACAGACTAGTGTCTGTAATTACATTCACTTGCTGTCTATGAGACAGTACTTGATAAGGGCTTCACTGGTTTTTACAGCCAATAAAACACTGGCATTTTTTCAATAGCAAGCAGCACATGGAGTAGATAAAGCTCCATGCGCTACAAAGAGTTATGATGAAGTCTAACTGACCATAACATGTTATTTGTCTCAACATAGATGCCAAAAAATTCACTTCTTGAGGTTCGCTGTCAAGATTAATTTCCTGGCATCCAAGTCTTGAACACACAATAATGTGGTTACATTTGGAGACCTGATCATAATCCTCTATACTTTAAGTAGAGATCTGTCTTGGGAGTATAGATTTCTACTTGGGTTATAGTGTATTTGCCCAGGTTGTATATTAAATTGTGGACTACTAGAAACTTTGACTGGTGAAGGATGTTTGGCAGTTTCTTCCAGTTTATTAGTCTGAGGGCTTGGTATTAGTGAGTACAATAAAAAAATCTCTGGCAAATTTTTGTGATTTTCTTGTAAGACTGTTAAGAGTTTTGTTCTCTAGAATGATGGCAGGTTTGTGAAGATGTCAGAGACAATAGCAGTGTGGGGAATAAGTAGGTTCTTGCAATTAAAATCAAGTTTCTTCTGTCATCAAACCTCTTAAGCACCTCAGTTGCAGAAAGGGCAAAGAGAAGTTCCATGTCCAGGGGGAATTTAAAATTTCAGTTTTAACATCAAGATGATTTTGAGAATGTAGCCAAGCAAATTTTCTCATGACTGACCCAGACGCAACAGTCCAGGAGACTGTATCATAAGAACACTTTAAGGTACATTTAGAAGTATTCAAATAATTTTACTTCCAAAGAAGGAAGGTTAACAGTAATTTTTATATGTAAAAACTTTTAACGAGTCTGAAATGGCAGCAAAACATGCTTTCTTCTGAAATCTGGCAGAAGCTTTCTCATCCACAGCATAGGGAATGGGATTAGCACTAACAATTTTTCTAGCAAAAGCAATTTTGAATAGGAAAATCACTGGAGGGACTGATTTAGGATTAGAAATCAAGTATTTATGAATCTCGGTTACTTTGCAACAGCTACAAGACATTCCAGGGGCAGAATGCTGACTGTCATGTAAACTGCAAGCTGTGAAAAAATTCTCTAAAGCAAACAAAACAGGAGGAATTGCTGCAGACCGAGAAATACCAAACTGTACCAAATCATAATACATTTGCCAAGCAATAGGGGCTTCACCCTGATCCCACTGGGGAAAAAAAACACACACACACACACACACACACACACACACACACATACTTTCATTTCAGCTAAAGTTTTTAAAAATGAAACATCTTCTGAAAGGAATTCTTAAACACTTTGCTCAAAATCAGAATCTTCAGACAGACTACGAAATCCTCAAGCACAACATTCACCCTCCAATTCTTGCTCTTCTGACTAAATTTCAAAGTTTGAAAGTGAGGAAACCTTTTTTTTTCTTTTCTGAATAGGGCTTCCCTGTCCATAGAAAAAGAAACTGGAGAAGCCACTTTTTTTTTCTTTTGACTTTCATTCCTGTGAGACTCCCTGGAAAAGGATTAACCCAAAACAGATATGCACTTTTGGGGCTCAGACTCCCATTTCCAGTTATGTGGTATTTCACTAGCCCCTTCCCCAGAGACCACACAACAGTGGTTCTCTCATAAGCACTGAGGACATCCCTACAGCTGCTCAGGACATACATATCCTTAATGGCTGCAGGTGCTACATCACAAAGACTGGGGGAGGGGGGTATGAGCAGTCTGTGGAACCAAGACTGACACGAGCAGAGTCACCCATCAGAACTTAAAGTTAAGGCAGAACCACAGCTGGCCTGACACCCAAAGTCTCCCTTGATTACTTTCATCTTCTTGCAAACAAAGAAAGAAGGAACATGGCAACCAGTAAATGCTCTGCAGGTTCAGATGTGATTGAAGTACTGTAGACACGTAGATGAATGAAACAAAATCCACGTCATTTATGTTTCGTTTTTCTTGGTTTTAAACATTTTATGTTTAGACACATTTCATTGATAATTTTTTATTTCATTTTGGTTAGTTATTTGATTTCAAAACACAATCTGTAAAGACCTGACTTTTGTATGTAGTAGCTCTTTAAGAAGCTTTGAGGTCAGCTTTTTCCCCACATATTTATGTCAGCGAGTTTTAATCAGTTGGTTGGTCCATTCAAATGTACCATGTGTTGTTAATTGTGTATTTAAGGAGTTTTTTTTACATTTGTTACCTTTTGATGTTTGTCTGAAGAAGTTCAGTTTTCTTGAACAAAAAGTGGATGTTAATAAAACACTTAATATTGGACTCTTTGCTGCCGGTTCTGCTGACGTGGATTTTGTTTCATTCATCTTAGTTTGTTTCAACTTCCGTTACTGCAGACACGTAGCCAACTTGGAAAGGTCAGTAAAAGTTTAAACAGCAAAAAGGTGGCTCTGATGTAAAATGACCAACAGTAAGCCAAGGAGCATTATCCTGTTACTAACACACAAAACTGCAAAGCCCTGCAGGAGGAGAAGTGAAAAAAAAAAAAATATTTTACACATTTGTTTTGACAGCATTCACACACTATCTCCTGAGACAGGAGGTAGCAGTCCAAAACTAAGCTTCCAAGTGTCAGCAACCAACGCAGAAACACTAAGCCTCTGGTATTCGAGCCGGCCGAGAGCTTCCCTGGTAGGGATAACCCTAATGTGATGACTGCAACAGTGAAACACGAAGAACGTCTATAGGTTCCAACAAGAAACCATCAGGTCACACCAGAAGATTACAGGAAGGGGGGGGGGGGGCGGGGGGGAGTTGAGGAAGAATCAAAATGGACAACCCAGACATCTAGTTATGGTGAATACATAACTTAAATCTGATGTTGTCATTTTCATTCTTCCTCAATGAATGGGACAGAGTCCCCAGTTATATAATCTTGGGTGGCCCTCATGGAAGGATATTCCAGAGACCACTGAACCAAAAGCAGCTCTACTTCTTGAAATTAAGTCCAGTTTGTAATGAATAATAAAGGCATGAATATTGGACCGTGCTGCTGCTGTGCAAATATCAGACAGATGCTCTTGACCAAAAAGCAGATGAAGTGGCCATGGATGGGGGTTCCTATCATGAAATCGAACAGACAGAAAAGACTAACATCAGAAATGCAGTATATCAATGCGTTTTTTGTGAGATCATAGTACAGTGAAGACTGCAAAATTTGCCCTTTCCTCACTGTAGTGCGATCTCGGAGTTGGTCTATATAATTAGCGGGGGTTGTGGGGGGCACAGCGACTTCAAGGTATGGAATTTTTGATGTTTAAGCCGTTTACTCTCCAGTCTTTTTGATCTCATAATATAGACCCAAATGGGATCTTTGTAGAGAAAGGCCCTGTTGGCATTAAATCCAGGAAATGCAATTAGTTACTCATTTACTAATGTAACTTTAGAAACTGGACAACTGAGCTGACGTGATGAAAAGATGATGAACAGCTGGTCTGATTTTTTGAATTATTTTGCACCGTATAAATATAAACGTAATAGTCTATGGACATCCAGAAGAGGTAGCAGTCCTTTGTTTAAAAAATTTGGAAAGATTTGGTTACTGTTAGACTCAGAAGCCACTTTAGGTATATAAAAAAAAAAAAAAAAAAAAAAAAAAGGTTAGTCCATAGAGTAACCCTTTCTTTATGAAAGGCAATTTAAGGAGTCTTTAATGAAAGAGCCTGGAGTTCAGGGACCCTTTTAGCAGAAGTAATAGCCACTAAAAAGGCTATTTTCCAAGAAAGATATTTTAAGTCATTTTTTTGCTGATGGTTCAAAGAGTTGTTGAGTTAAACCTTGGAGGAACACTGTCAAATCCCAGAGAGGTGATGGATCCTTTACTGGAAGTCTAGGTAGGAAGGTGCCTTATAAGGAAGCCCTACATAACTTGGAAGCAGCCAAACAATAGTTTTTGTCCCCTGCATGACAATTTGATATGGCTGCCAATTGTACTTTGTGGAAAAAACAGCATCGTCTTTGAAAAGAAAAGCTAGAAAGTCTAGTACAGCAGAGACAGGTCAGTAAAAGGGTCAATGTTGTTGCTCAGAGCCCAAAATAAAAATATTTTCCATTTACTCTTGTAAAGCCTTTTGATGGAGTCTTTTTATGAGGATAATACTATGGCACATACTGGGGAAGAAAGTCTGGACTGTTCTAGGAGATGCATGGTTGGGTACGGGAGAAGTCAGTCATCTAGGTATAGAAACACTGGGAATCCCTGCAGTCACAGGTGACCTACTACCACTGCCATACACTTGATAAACACCCTGGGGGCTATGGTGAGTCCAAAGGGGAGGGCTCTGAACTGGTAACGACTTGCCCCCAGCTGAAAGCACAAGTGTCTCCAGGAGGACCGGTCTATTTTGATGTGATAGTACGAGTCCTTAAGATTTATGGAGCAATGGGGCAAATCGAATCATCCTTACATAAAAACAGCAGAATGGATTGAACCACAACCATTCGGGACCCTGACTTTTTCACAAACTGATTTAATCTGCTTAGATACAGAACTGGTCTCAGGTCTCCTGTCTTTTTTGGCACTCAAAAGAAATGTGAGTTCTAAATCCTGTTTGGTCTGGTGGGACCTCCTGGATGATTAATGTCTAGCAGCTTTCGAATTTCTTGTGCTGCAGCTTCCCTCTGACTAGGTGGAATGTTAAGGAGCTTCTTTCTTTTGCAAATTGAAGTCTGGGAAAAGGGTATAAAGTAACCTCTGGATATTATTTTTAGCACTCAACTACCTTTTATTATAGCAGCCCAGGCTTCTGGGTGCAAAGACAAACTTCTCCAACTGCCTCCAGAGGTGAGCAGTCATGCAGCACTTCAGGAGCACCGAAAAGGTCCATCTGGAAAATTATCTCGGAAACCCTGACTGACAGCCTACTTTGACTCAAGGGTGGCATCTTCCATTCAATCTCCCTCTTCCGCATCTTAAGTTGTCTCTCCATGAGTCCTGGAAAGGTCCCTGGGATTTGCGGAATCACATTTTCTTGTCATCTCTCCGATTCCTTGAAAAAGTTCATTGAGGGGTAGAATATTTAATTCCCATGGCAAACAGAGTCTTTCCTTCTTGTTCACTGCAGGTAAGAGTTTCTTTGACAGAAAGGTCAAACAAGGATGTTCTATCAAAGGGAGCACTGACGAAAGATTTGAAAGGCTCCGCAAAGTTGCATAGCCTTATCCAGGAATGTCTTCTTACTGCAATGCCTAAACTGGCCACCACTGGGGCACCTTCTACTACATGAGGTATTACCCTTGTGGATGTACTCAAAATTGACAAGAGAGTGGCCAGCTGAGAAGATAATCTTTTTAAACCGACTGCAGAGATAGACTCACAGGGAGAGTTTGATAGTTCTTTTGTCCAATCTCTCTGCAGCCCCCATCAGGTAGTTCACTAAGGACATAGGCCAGTGAAGCAAATATATGCCTTCCAAATCTGTCCAGCCCTCTAGACTCTCTCTGTTGGGGGGGGGGGGGGCAGAGGAACTCTGCTCTGCTAGCTCCTTTTTGGTGGCTGCTGCCACAACTACTGCATCAACAGAAACACCTTTGCTCCAATAGGGTTTATTCTTTGGTGGGGATAAAAACTTGTCCAGGCGGCATGAGCTTGGTTCAATGGGATCCAGGTCCTTCCATGCCCAGCGAGAGATTAGGTCGTTAAGTCATCAGCCAGGAAAGTCATCCAAGATGTTGACAGGGCAACACCAAAAGACTCCAGAAATACTGACTCCTCTGGAGAAGGGCTGTTGGCGGACCAATCACCTTTCTGTTTGAGGATCTCTAAAATGTCTCCAAGTGAGACATCATCAGGTGGTGATCTGGAGGATCCTTCTAATTCCTTGAAATCAGTATCTTCAGTGAGAGATTCCAAAGGTGAATCTATGCATCTCCTCTTGCATGTTTCTCTTCTGGTGGACAGGATGCTCTGAGGAGGTGTCAGAAGAGAGGGGAAGTTCTTCCATGGGAACAGACTGGAAGCTAAGTGGAACCGGCTGCCCCTGGAATAGGTCCGACAAAAATCAGAGAACAGAACCAAAGAAAAAACGGGTATGATCTGATGGAGAATGAGAAACCAGATCTCTAGAAAGAGAAAAGAGCCTTTCCACAGTCTCGAAGGCAAACAGAACCCCAGAAGTCATGGCCAACAACACAAGAGCTGAATGTTCCAATACGGGTAAAATCACAACTCCAACCTGATCCATGCCTGGAGGAGGAAACCATTCCCAAGGTATCAAGCGCAAAGGCTCCAAGGGGCAGGGATGGACACCACTGGAGTAGACCCCAGCCCCACAGATCCAATGCTGATGCTTTGGCTCTGAGATTGTCCCAATCCGAAGGCATAGTAGCAGAACTGGTCAGGGATACTGTCGGAGTCAATGAAGCAATTCTCTTAGGATCCATCTCCAGAACTCTGAGCAGTCGGATCTTGCGGCTATGAAACCGAAGGATGGATGGGAGCAGGAGACAGAACTGTTCAAATAGTGGCAGGAAGACTTATGGATCCAACAGGGGACACAGCCAAGATAACCACCATATGGATTTGAGCTCTGAGGAATTTTCATATCATTCTAACCCACATCCACGTTGAAGAGACTCCTGGAGGACCTGATGATGGATGAAGTAGTTGACTGAGATCTGGAATGCTTTATAGATGCCTGCATACAAGGATAATGGAGCCGAGGGGAGATCAGAAACTCAAGTGAGCAAGTCCTCAGCATGTAAGACATGCTAGGTTCAGAATCCAAAGCATTAGGGTCCATAATAAGAGTGGTAGGACTGGCTGAGATAACAGGGTCCCAGGGCTTAGGATCTGAAGGCTTTAGGTCCACAGTCTGCCTTTTCAGGTCCGACAAACTCAGACCTGACAATTTTGGTACTTTTGAAGGTGACTATGATGAAGTCTTAGGAGACAAACACTTCCTGTGCTCCAACAGAACTTTTGAAGGCTTACTGAGGTTTTAAGCCCCTGAAGAGGAAGAAGATGAAAACCTTTACGTACAAGCTTACTACACCTGTTGTCAGCTATGCCTCTTCAGTTAAACCCTGCACAAATTGAACAGTTTGTATTTAAATGATGTGCTCCAAAGCAATACATGCACTCGTTGTGGGCATCCAAGTTAGAGAATTTATGCCACAATTAGTGCATTTCCTGAAACCTGTCGGCTTGTCAGCCATGACAATAACAATCCACAGAGAAAAAAGTAGTGAAAGTAAGGACAATTTTTTTTTTTTTTTGAGAAAATACCACTAATGGTAAAAAAAACAAATACCCTTTTTAATAGGACAGGAGTGATGGAAGAAAGGACAAAAGACAAAATACCAGCAATGACATGTTAAGAGGTTACTACAAAAATAGCAGGAGACTGACATAAAATCCAAAAGATTAGAGAACAGAGATGCATTATAGATATACGCGCACACACACACACACTTTATCCATATATATAGGGTCTATAGTACAATGTCGAACTAACAGGAGTTTGAATGTTGTAATATCGAACTGTAAAGTTCATAACCCAATAACAAAGAAAACCTAGAACAGCGATTTTTTTCCCAGGGAAAAAAAAATAGCTGTTCTGTAACAAAAAAACTTGCACTTTAAACTTATACTAAAGTGAGGGTTTTGCCCCCTACTTAAATATACCAAATCCAAGATCGTACCACAGTGGAGGAAACAGCAAAGCCCCAAAAATGGCCTACAGATTTTTTTCCTAGGGAAAAAAATCGGTGCCCCGTGGCTTCGCTATTTTCGTATTTTGGACTGTTGGGTTCGATATTCCAACGTTCAAACTTCTACAAGTTCGACGTAATATAAACCATATATATACATATATATATATATATATATATATATATATACATATATACATATACACATATACACATACATATATATATATATACACATATATATATATATATATATATATATATATATACACACACACACACATACATACACATTACACACAATAGCCCTGTTAAATTGCCAGGTTTTTGTGATATAAAAAAAAATGAGACCACAACAAATCATTTCAAAACATTTTCCACCTTTAATGTAACTTATAACCTGTACAATTCAATTGAAAAACAAATCTGTTAGGGGAAAAATATAAAACAAAAAAAATGTACAATAAGCTGGTTGCATAAGTGTGCACACCCTTAAACTATTACTTTGTTGAAGCACCTTTTGATTTAATTACAGCATTCAGTCTTCTTGGGTAGGAGTCTATCCAGCATGGCACATCTTGACTTAGCAATATTTGCCCACTCTTCCTTTCAAAAAGTGGTGCAAATCTGTCAGAGTGCGAGGGAATCTCTTGTGCACAGCCCTCTTCAGGTCACCCCACAGATTTTCTATTGGGTTTAGGTCTGGGCTCTGGCTGGGGCATTCCAAAACGTTAATTTTCTTCTGGTGAAGCCATTCTTTTGTTGATTTGGATGTATGCTTGGGGTCATTGTTGTGTTGAAAGGTGAAATTCCACTTCATCTTCAGCTTTTTAGCAGATGCCTGAAGGTTTTGGGTCAAAAGTGGCTGGTATTTGTAACTGTTCATACTTCCCTCCACCTTGACTAAAGCCCCCAGTTCCAGCTGAAGAAAAGCAACTCCACACCATGATACTGCCACCACCATGCTTCACTATGGGGATGGTGTTGTTTTGGTGATGCTAAGTGTTGATTTTGTGCCAAACGTACCTTTTGGAATTGTGGCCAAAAAGTTCAACCTTGGTCTCATCAGACCATAACTTTTAGTTATGTACTCACCATAACTTCAGATGTTTGGGATCCATCTCGCCTACATTCTGACTGATGGGTTCGGAGCCGATCCTCGGCTCCGACTCGGCACGCTTATGCCAAAGAATGAAGTCTCTTATTGGCTGAGCTTACTATATCCCAGGATGCACCACTACCAGTCCCCCAGATCTAGTTTGTCCGCATACATGCACAAACGCATGCACTGCTTATATAACATTGACAGATGATACAAGATAAAACAGTAGAACTCAAACCGTTCAATCTCTTCTGATCTCCAAGGCAGGGGGAAGGAGGGTGGGTATTAGGAATGTAGGCGAGATGGATCCCAAACATCTGAAGTTATGGTGAGTACATAACTAAAAGATGTTATGTGATCCTATCTTGCCTACATTCTGACTGATGGGACAGCGTCCCTAGCACCTAAATCCTGGGTGGCTCACTGGAAAACACTCCTGAGTACCGTGGAACCAAATGATGCTCGCCCTTTAGATGCCACATCCAATTTATAGTGGGAAATGAAAGTGTGCGGGTTGGACCAAGTAGCCACAGCACAAATCTCAGAAATAGCGAGCTTGGAATGGAATGCAATAGAGGTAGCCATAGCTCTAGTAGAGTGAGCTTTGACAGAAGTTGTAAGTTGTTTATTTGAAGAGGAATAAGCCTGAGTTATGCAATCTCTGATCCATTTGGCAATAGTAGCTTTAGTGATGGTTTTACCCAGTTTATTATCTGAAAAGGACACAAACAATTGATCTGTTTTTCGAATTTGAGTCCTATCTAGATAGAAGCGCAATTGCCTGTGAACATCCAATGTATGGAAGGTGTATTCCGCTTTGTTTGAAAATTTTGGAAAGAAAACTGGTAGCTCTAAAGACTGTTGGAGACAGAGATTGGAACAAACTTTTGGGACAAAAGATGGATTAGGCCTAAGTGATACTCTATCCTTGTGAAAAATCAAGTACGGTGGTTTGATAGATAGGGCTTGAAGTTCTGAAACTCTTCTTGCAGAGGTAATTGCAATTAAGAAGGCCGTTTTCCAAGACAGATATTTCAAATCACATGTAGCAGCCGGTTCAAAGGGGGAAGATGTTAAGGCACAAAGTACCAAATCAAGATCCCACGGAGGCGCAGGATGGAAAACTGGGGGTCTTAAAAGCACAGCACCTTTCATGAAAGTTTTACATAACCTGCTGCTCATCAACGGTGGGTCTATGGAATCGTGAAATTTGGAGATAGCTGCTAGTTGGACTTTAATAGTAGAGACTGAAGATCCTTGATTAAACAAGGATGTTAAAAATTTCAAGACCTCTGGTATCGGGGCAGTAATAGGGTCTAAGCCTCTGAGTTGAGCCCAGATAGCAAACCTCTTCCACTTACTGTGATACAATTTCTTAGTGGTGGGTTTGTGGGCTGAAGATAAAATGTGAATAACTTCCGGGTCCAAGGTGTGATTTCTGACTATAGTCGGAAGAGGAGGAGCCAAGCTGTTAATTTCAAAGTGTGAAGGGACTAGTGCTGTTGTCCCGACTGATGAACCAGAAGGTCCGGAATTAGATCCAAGAACCAAGGACCGTCCAGGGTATATTTCTGTAGGTAGGGGAACCATACCTGACGAGGCCAGTACGGGGCAATTAGAATCATTGTGGACCCCAATTGGGAAGCTTTCTGGATGACTTTGGGGAGGAGTGGAAGCGGACGGAAAGCATAAAGCAGTCCTGTAGGGCAAGGTTGGACTAGAGCATCCGTAGGTGTCTCCCCTTGGTGGGTCAAGGAAAAGAACCTTTGCACTGTGTTTCGTGGTGTTGCAAACAGGTCGCAGCACGGAGTCCCCACCTTTGAAAATCTGAGCTGCTACTGTTTGTTCAGAGACCACTCGTGAGGAGAGAGAATAGTCCTGCTCAGTCTGTCTGCTAATACATTGGATTTTCCTGGAATGTGGGTCGCTACCAGGAAGCGCTTGGTAGCCACTGCCCATTCCCACACCCTCATGGCCTCTCTGCAAAGGGGGTAAGATCTGGTCCCTCCCTGTTTGTTTAGATACCAGACCACCGACATGTTGTCTGTGTGGATGGCGATAATGCGTTGTAGGAGAAACATGGGGAGGGCTTGTAGGGACAGAAGTACAGCCCTCATTTCCAACACATTGATATGGAGAAATGTTTCGTTTGGAAGCCAAGAACCCTGAACTGACCTGCCCAGACAATGCCCCCCACCCGTCTGGGAGGCATCCGTTGTCAAGGTGGCCACGGAAGGGGGTAAAACAAAGGGACTTCCCTGATTCAGATTGGATGGCAGAAGCCACCAGCGGAGGTCCCGTTTGCGTTTCTGTAATCAGTATGTGATGATTGAGGGGGAGATCCTGAAAAGACCATTGTATCGATAATAGCCACTGGAGAATCCTCATGTGCAACCTTGCCAGAGGAACTAGGAGAACCGTGGCAGACATTGAACCTAAAAGTTGCAGGACCATCCTGGCTGGGGCTTTGGATCTTAGAAGCAGGGCTCGGACTTGATCTTGTAATGTTTGTATCCTTTCGGTAGGAAGGAAGATTCGCATAATTTTGAGTCTATCTCTGCTCCTATGAATCTTATGCGCTGAGAAGGCAGCAAGACAGACTTTGACCAATTGAATGTAATTCCCAGGGAAGCACCCAGGGAGATGGTGGCTTGTAGGTTCTCTAGTAGTAGATGCCTGGTGGTGGCAGTCAGGAGCCAGTCGTCCAGATAGGGAAACACTTGGAATCCGAGACTCCTCAGGTGAGCAGTCACTACTGCCAAACACTTGGTGAACACCCTGGGGGCTGTGGTGAGACCAAAGGGCAGTGCACAAAATTGGAAATGACTGTCTCCCAGGCTGAAGCGCAGATACCTCCTGGACGCCTGATGTATTGGTATGTGATAATAGGAGTCCTTGAGATCTATGGAGCACATCCAAACATCTTTCTCCAACAATGGGAGAATGGATTGTAAAGTGACCATTCGAATTTGGACTTCATGACGGACTGGTTTAGTTTGCTGAGATCCAAAATGGGTCTCAGGTCCCCTGTCTTTTGGCACTAAAAGAACCTTGAGTAATTTCGGATCCGATCTGGTCTGTGGGGACCGGTTGGATGACTCCTTTTCTAGCAGCTTTGAAGCTTCTCGGCTGCAATTTCCCTTTGACTGGGTGGTGGGTCCGGGATTTTTGGACGGTGGGGTGGGCATGTGAAGGGAATGGTGTAACCTCCGGCAATAATCCGAAGCACCCAGCTGTCCTGAGTAATAGACTCCCAGGCTTTTAGGTGCTTGGAAAAACGGCACCCGACTGGCTCCGGAGCAGCACAGCCGGGCAATCCCTCATGGAGTGTGGGAGGCTGAAGAGCCA